>NC_090266.1:921572390-921874806 GCF_040414725.1 Anabrus simplex | reverse complement strand
GTGATTCTATTTCAAAGTACAGTAATCAATTGTGAAAGTGCAACCAGAATATACAATTGTCCTGATCCATATTCCTATATATTGCCAGATGTGTGAGTTTATCACCTCACGCCTTGAGAATAAAAGATATGAGGCATTCTCTCCGAATTTTGTTGCTTATTACAGCAACTGGCACTCAACCAATTTATAGTATATTGTGTGAAGGAAATTAATAGTAATAGCAGTGGTAGGAGTAGTTACACACTTGTTTTCTATTTTTGTTCTTTTTCTTACCACTTCGTATGTAATTTTATTTTACACCTAAATGCATCCTCCAACTGCAATTTATCCACATCAGTTTGTTTACCTATTTTATTTTCTGACGTTCTCCATTCATCTTCATTATTTTCTCAAATGAGTATTGAGAGGAAAACGGAAAAATTTATGTCCTCTTTTCTTCCTTGACCATTAATCATACTGATATTTTGAATTATACCAACTATTATACTTCCTTTATGACATAACACTCTTACCCATAATTATCTGAACGGTTCAGCAAACTGCCGGCTGTGTAGCTCAGACGGTAGGGCGCAAGTCTTCTGAGCTCAAGTTGGTGCGTGCTATCCCAGCTCAGTGGAGTGGTATTTTATGGTGCTTAAATAGGAGAGTCTCATTCCGTTAGATTTACCGGCACGTAAAAACTCCTGTGGGACAAAAGTCTGGCACCTTGGTGTCCTCTAAAACCGTACAATTAGTTAGGGGGTATAAAACCAATAACATTATTATTCCAGAAAACTCATAAGTATATTATTAAATCTATTTACAACCTAGCCTAATACTTAAATCTCTAAATTTCACCTCCGTACAACCGCGTTAAATACATTATTTTCAACTTTTAAAATTCTAAAATATATGTTTCCTAATACCTCATTATTTTATGTTGGTAGCTTTTCTCCATTTCAGATTTTAAATGTGATTTTTTCACCATCCATTCCCTCAGATTATAAGAACTGTCTAGCACGTGCAGCAAGGTGATGGTTCCCTGACATTTTGGTTTACTGTCCGAACATCCTTTCCTTCGATCTCTCCTATTTGGCTATCTTGTTAAATATCTTACACACTACGTTTTATCATTACAAAGTTTCTTTTTTTTAATTTCCCTTCCCTACAGTACTCACCTGCTGAGTTCAAACTTTATTATACTCCTCTAGCTGTTAGATGGTGGTCTTCAAAAATATAGCCACGTATCTCTTGGTCCCTAAACCCTGAGCCACACCCTCCCCATCTATCACTACATAAATCAGCGATCCAAGCAATACCTTAGTGAAATATTCATGGGGAACAATATTTGAGGCCCGGATCGTGTCGACTGGGCAAGGCACATACCTAACCCTGAGCTGAAAACCCCCCCTTGTAATCAGGCAACAAGGGCAAGACTACATCTATTTGAAATAAAAGAAGAAGTGATTTAAACCAGGGGATTTATTAAGTAAATATGAAAAAAAATTAAACCAAGAAAAGAAAATCACACAAAAAATAGGGAAATTAATCGTAATACTGATGGACATACCTTGTTCTTTTTTCACATAGTTGAAACATGGCGTGAAAACTCACTAATACTCTTCAAAAATATTGATACGTAATTTAAAATGCTCACTGCTCCTCGACACATCGCTATTACAATACCAGCAGCTTCCTTTCATCATAAACTATTCAACCAGGTCACCCGTTTTACCAAGATTCAAATATCCAAGGCACCGCACCCTAATCACATCAGGCAACTGACAATGCGAAACGTTCGCACAACAATAAGCAGTGCCGGAGAACAAAAAGGCAGATAAGAATAACGACAGATGAGACTGAGCACAGCCTCCATGGACCAATCAAATCCAAGACAAGACCCAAAGAACACAATAGGTACGCCCATGCGCAAATATGAAACCAACATGGCGGGTACTCAAACTGAGCATCAGCCATGAATAATAAATAAATATAACTCTGCGCTGAAAACCAAACAAGGCGCAGAATTTGAAAGACAAATACAACAGGTCAATCGGCACACCAACCTTTCCTCTCCCACACATTCGAACTCACATGCATACCACATTCACTCACACACAATGAGGGTATCGGGAAAATAAAACACGAACGACCGTTCAGATTTCGTAGTCAAATACAAACCATAAATTATGACTCCACGGTCATTACCAGTGGGTCTCACGTACTCAAATGTTTGCGTGCGGCGTGCAATTACACATAAGATCAGAATTGGACATTACTTTATTCACATCACTGGCATGTTGCGCCTTGTACAACCTGGATTGGTATCTCCTGCGGTCGAGACAAGGGGCACATCATGAGGATCACGCAGTATTAAAGCACGCAGTGCACCAAATCATAACCACAGAGACCCTTTTTCAATCATAACAACAAGACCACAAATACATTCATTCAAAGCACATCGTATGACGGAGCGGAAGGATGTATGCCATCGACCGTAACATACGGGAATAAATCGTCACCAAATTAAAATATAAACCAAATATCACATACCTGTGATTATCAATGGTAAAATCGAATAGCAGTTAGCGTGAAAGGTCCAGGCTTGAACACATTAAATGAATATTTAAAACATAAAAAGGCCACACCAAACATAGCAGCAGCCATTGTTAGTATCTGCCCCACATAGAACAGCAGAAGAACTCCACAGAGTAAAAATTATCGCTCAGCAAAACGAACGACCTCACAGATAAAAACATAGCGTGTGCTGCTCCCTACTGGACGTCATTAGACTGATACACAAAACTGAAGGAAGCTATTTACATAATTAAATGTCAAATCGTGGAACATGCGATAAGTATGGTTCAAATATCCAGTGGCACCGCCTTTTAAAATGCTCCGAAACTCGTTGATCAGACGAGTGGACGCATTTTAAAAGAGGTCCATGACTTAAAACTACGAGCGCGCGCCCACTTAACCTAGGTACTTATGAACTACTTATATCTACAATTATTTACGGACACATGAAATTTACAAGAACAGTCACCACATCATACATTTTTAAATGAGAAAGTCCGCCTCATGGGAGGTCTGTATTAGCTTGTCACGTGCAACGCTGATTTACATCAGTCCATTATTACACTGTTTCATTCGCGCACTCAGGTTGAAATCTAGGCATTCAAAAGTCAAGGCGGCTGGGTATAATATTTCCATGCACTCAGGGATCTGGATGTGAATTCAGTTCAACTCCAGCAATTCGAACCACTTCCCTTTTTTTCTATTTCCTTTCTTTCCTTTCTTTCATTTCCGTTCTCATTCATGAAACACGATTTTTACCTGAAAGAAAAGGCATGTTAGAAAACTGGGAATTCATTAAGGACAAGGATAATATACACCACTACAGATACGTAAGATATGGAAATATACGAGGTTTACTGGCTTCTTTGATGGTAAGCCTTTACCATCGAGACGTGAGCCTTGCTCACCTTCTTACTTACTACATCTTCCAGTTCTACTGTCACAGGTCCTAGGAATCTGGTTACCTTTTTAGGCTGAGACCATTTATAACATAATTTGGCCGTGACTTGATTTGCCGTTGAGCTCAATGGAAAAACTTTCACTACGACTAAGTCTCCAACTTCAAGCTTTACTCTCTTTCTGTTCCGATTGTACCTCTCAGCCACACGGTCTCGAGCCCTGGTTAACTGTGTCACTGCTTCCTTCCATTTGGCCTCTACGTCCATCGTCCTGGACGGTTTGGACAGATACCCAATATTCCACTTCAATTGCAGTGGGTCGACGAGATCTCTACCTAGAAATAGAGCAGCCGGGGCTTGCCGGTGCGACTCATGTACACTGCTGTTGAATGCTAAAACAAAGAAATCAAGATTACAGTCCCAGCTGCGCTGGTCAGCGTTGTGAAAGGCCGTCAAACAAGCTTTGAGATTTCGATGGAACCTTTCAACGTGCGAGGGTTTGGGATAGTGAGGGCTTAAAAACACATGCTTGATTCCCCACCCAAAGCATAAGTGTAGGAGCTTACGACAGTTAAAGGTGGACGCATTGTCGGTCACTATCGTCTTAGGGGGTCCGTAAATTCCAAAAATGTGCCGGGATAGGAAATGCACAACGTTGTTCGAATTTATCTTGCGCACGGGAAATAGCCAAACAAATTTTGAAAATGCATCAACGACGGACAAGATCCCAACGTTGCCACTCTTGGACTTGGTGAGGGGGCCAAAATAGTCAATGAATAACCTTTCCCCGGGGCATGTCGCTATGTCAGCAGAATGGGGTCCAACGAGAGAAGACTGCGCGGGTTTCGCCCTCTGGCAAACATCGCAACTTCTTACATACTCCAAAACATCTCTTTTCAAGTTAGGCCAGAAGTAGTCGCGAGAGATTCGATTTAAAGTTTTATATTGACCTAAATGAGCGCCCAGATAGGAGTCGTGACAAAACTGAAGGAAGCTATTTACATAATTAAATGTCAAATCGTGGAATATGCGATAAGCATGGTTCAAATATCTGGCATACATCCTTCCGCTCCCACACATTCGAACTCACATGCATACCACATTCACTCACACACAATGAGGGTATCGGGAAATAAAACACGAACGGCCGTTCAGATTTCGTAGTCAAATACAAACCATAAATTATGACTCCACGGTCATTACCAGTGGGTCTCACGTACTCAAATGTTTGCGTGCGGCGTGCAATTACACATAAGATCAGAATTGGACATTACTTTATTCACATCACTGGCATGTTGCGCCTTGTACAACCTGGATTGGTATCTCCTGCGGTCGAGACAAGGGGCACATCATGAGGATCACGCAGTATTAAAGCACGCAGTGCACCAAATCATAACCACAGAGACCCTTTTTCAATCATAACAACAAGACCACAAATACATTCATTCAAAGCACATCGTATGACGGAGCGGAAGGATGTATGCCATCGACCGTAACATACGGGAATAAATCGTCACCAAATTAAAATATAAACCAAATATCACATACCTGTGATTATCAATGGTAAAATCGAATAGCAGTTAGCGTGAAAGGTCCAGGCTTGAACACATTAAATGAATATTTAAAACATAAAAAGGCCACACCAAACATAGCAGCAGCCATTGTTAGTATCTGCCCCACATAGAACAGCAGAAGAACTCCACAGAGTAAAAAATTATCGCTCAGCAAAACGAACGACCTCACAGATAAAAACATAGCGTGTGCTGCTCCCTACTGGACGTCATTAGACTGACACACAAAACTGAAGGAAGCTATTTACATAATTAAATGTCAAATCGTGGAACATGCGATAAGCATGGTTCAACCCTCCCTTTGCCTCCGTTAATGTTTATAAATGACGTGAATAAAACAAGGGATACTTAGAATCAATGTTTAAATCTAAACCCTGTCTTAATCTGTCTAATTACTGCCATTTTTTATTTTCTTTATTCCTACTGTATAATGGACTTCTGAATATATCCCTTTTATACTGTATACCAATTTCTTTGAAACTACCCACGGTATTAATCACTCGACCACGGTTTCGGCTTACTGTGTCTATAGCTAATTCTAAATCTATAGCTGAAGTGTTCACTTTTTCTGAATCCCGCTTGATATCTTGAAATAATCAAGAAATCATCCGTCCTTTATAGGAGCCATGCGGCCAGAGTACTAGTATAAACTTTGCTCAGACTATGCTATAATAAATAACAACAGAACGGTAGATTATAGGGTTACAGAGAAATCGTTTTCTTGTATGCCTGACAGATGAGCTCAGATTGTCATTCTTTGAAAAAGTCAGCCGTTATGGTTACCTTCTCTGGATATTAAGCTGCTTCTTTTCAAAAGTCATTCGTTATACTACGAAGTTCCTCTCCCTGAGTCATATATCTAGGCTTCTCGAACCCAGTTATTCTGTCTTCGTTAGCGTTTTTCTTCAATTGGCTGTGTGGTTCAGACGGTTGAGGCGCTGGCCTTCTGACGACACCTTGGAAGGTTCGATCCTGGATCAGTCCGGTGGTATTTGAATTTGCACAAATACGTCAACCTCGTGTCGGTAGATTTACTGGCACGTAAAAGAACTCCTGCGGGTAAAATTCCAGCATCTCGGCGTCTCCGAGAAACCGTAAAAGTAGTTAGTAGGACGTAAATCAAATAACATTATTATTATTTCTTCGATTGGGCCACCTAGTCATTGTTTGTAATTCTGGTCAAAAAGTTTGATTTATTGCGTTTGCTTAACCTACAATATTGATGAAGTTTCGGGTTCTTTTGACCTTTTTTCAAACAGTCGTTACGTTTCCCTTCTGGATCCACGCATTTTAATCTGATTTTATATTTTACAAGTAATTCTCAGTTCTTTATCTATTTATTTATTTATTTATTTATTTATTTATTTATTTATTTATTTATTTATTTATTTATTTATTTATTTGTATTCCTGTACATTCGCCGTTCGTCAGTCAGGTCTAGCATCTCCTGAGTTATCCACTGATACTTAATTGATCTTGCCTTTCTTCCTAAACTTTCTTCAACATCCCTACTGATCTCCTTCTTCACGACCGCCCACTCTTCGTCTGTTGTGATTTCTTCAGCCTTTTAATTTAATCCTTGTGCAAAATGTACCTTGAAAAAATTCCGCACACTCATTTCGTTTAACTTGTCCAGATCATATCTCCTCACATTCCTTATTTTCTTCAATTTCTTCAATTTCGGACGGCATTTTATGATCACCAAATAGTGGTCAGAGTCCATATGCGCTCCTGAGATGGCCTTCCAGTCCAGTCCCTGGTTTCTGAATATCTGTCTAATCATAATGAAGTCTAATTGATACTTTCCATGGTCTCCAGGTCTTGCCCACGTATACAGCCGTCGTTTGTGGTTTTTGAACCAAGTATTAGCAAGGACTAAATTACCATCAGTGCAGAATTCCACCAGCCGACTTCTTATTTCATTCCTTTGTCCCAGTCCAAATTCTCCAACTATATTACCTTCTCTTCCTTGGCCTACCACTACATTCTAGTTTACCGGGTGAGTTGGCCGTGCGTGTAGAGGCGCGCGGCTGTGAGCTTTCATCCGGGAGATAGTAGGTTCGAATCCCACTATCGGCAGCCCTGAAGATGGTTTTCCGTGGTTTCCCATTTTCACACCAGGCAAATGCTGGGGCTGTACCTTAATTAAGGCCACGGCCGCTTCCTCCCAACCCCTAGGCCTTTCCTATCCCATCGTCGCCATAAGACCTATCTGTGTCGGTGCGACGTAAAGCCCCTAGCAAAAGAAATCTAGTTTGTCATCACAATTAGGTTCCAATCTCCTTCCACACATTGTATTAAAACTTATATCTCTTCATATATTCTTTATATTTGTTCATCATTCGTTGAACTAGTAGTCATAAAGACCTGCATTGTTGCGGTGGGCATTGTCGTCGTGTCTGTCTTGATAAAAGTAATTCGTTCACTATACTGATCATAGTAGCTTACCCGCTATTCATTATTAAACCAATTCCTGCGTTTCCCCGGTTGATTCTGAGTTGATAATTCTGTAGCCGCCTGACCAAAACTCCTGCTCTTCCTGCCAACGTATTTCACGTACACCAACTACCGGTACATCTAACTTTAGTCAATTCATTTCCTTTTCCATATTCTGTAACTTGCCACAACGATAGGAACTTATAACAGTACACGTTCCGACTTGTTAGATATCATTATTCATAGTTCCCATCCAGAGATCCGAATGGGACCTTCACCTACGGAATATTTTGCCCCAGAGGAAGCCATCATCATTACACCATTTTTTCAAACAGAGGGAGTAGCAAGTCCTCAGTAGTTATTTACTGTTGTAGTTTAACATAGCTTTCAGCCGTATAGCAGTATGAAGATATCTCAATCATGTTAAATATCAACAAAGACTGAGACCGATCTTTTTCACGTATGTTTATTGCTCCATTTCAATTTTTACAGGATCTTTTTCAAAGTAGTCCCCTCCTACTTCAATGCACTTTTTGTAGCGTGTCTGCGAGTCCTTGAGCACATGCTGCAGACCATTCTTGGTCATGTCCTTGAGAATCACCTCACTCTTTTTGAGCACTGCTTCAGAGTTCTCAAATCGAACGCCCCTAAGTTTTGCCTTTAGTGATAGGAATTTAAAAAATCACAGGTTGCAAGATCAGGTCTATAAGGTGGATGCGGTAGACAGGTAATGTTGAATCGAGCCAGAAACTGCATGACTTGATTTGTGACATGAGACCGTGCATTGTCATGATGAGGTCGCCACCCAGTCCGAGAAATCTATGGTCTTTTTTTGCAATGTGCTTCCTCAGTGTAGCCAATACTGACGTGAAGTAAGAGTAGAGTGCTGGGGAACTGCATGCTGGTAAATCATTGTCTGGTATGCGAAATGCACGTAGCGTCAACACAATAG
The DNA here is from genome assembly GCF_040414725.1 of Anabrus simplex. Classification (NCBI taxonomy): domain Eukaryota; kingdom Metazoa; phylum Arthropoda; class Insecta; order Orthoptera; family Tettigoniidae; genus Anabrus; species Anabrus simplex. Next base: position 921,866,392 of record NC_090266.1, on the reverse strand, counting down.
AGCATTACTACCAACCTACTAATACGCGAGTGCTGCCGCCTACGCACATTATGCATAAAAAACCCGCTCATTTCAAATGTTTATGTTACAGATAGGAAACTATCACGGAAGCTACAAGAAAAAAATCAGTCATAGTCTTTGTTGATCAGCCTACGTACAAGGCCGTATCAGTCAATCATCAAAATTGTCGCCCTTGTAACTTCCAAAAGGCTGCTACCCCGCCTTACTATTAACCATTGATTAGTCTGGTCTCTCGATAGATGCCCATCTGATACGTTTCCACCCACGGCTCGGTTACCTGCTTCATTGGAACGCACAAGCCTCCCTTCCACGGCAAGGTCACATGGCTCACGGAGAAGGAATCATTCGATAGTAGACCTAACCACACCCATACACATACAGTTGGCTTCAGGAATGGCATCCGTCCGTAAATCAGGACCATGTCCACATGATCGGCACAGTTTTGCAATATTTCGCTCTATCCCCCCACCAGGACGTGCAGAATGTGAAAGAAGAAGAGTTGCCAATCTGAGAGATGTTATCTGATGTAGTTGATATTTAGCTGCCTTTGGAGACTGATTATCTCATATTAATTAGAGATATTCAGTGATCTTGGTAATGGCTACTGCAATGCATTCGAAACGTCGAAAAATTGGACTTAATATACGGGGTGTTCGGGAGATAAGTTCATTTTTCTGATGAGTAATCGGTTGGACCCTGAATACATCTTATGACAATATAATGTCTTATTTCAAACATTAAAAAGAAAAAAGTTGAATATGTAATGTTTGTAGCTCAGGAAATATTAAATGATGAACGACTTAGGGCTCTACTGCCATACATTACACTATTTTTCAGTGTGAAAACATTAGCTTCATATATTTCCAACGTTTTCATACAACTTACGCATACATCATAACTAAAACTGCAGTGCAGTGATGTGCTCAGAAATGCTTCTTGCACGTTACGCATGCATACGCCCTGAAGCCCCAGTGAAATAGTGTGGTATGTACAGCTGTATCGTAGTGATATACCTAGAATTGCTTCCTACACTCTATGCATTCATCCTACTTGAAGCTGCAGTGAAGTGATGCACCTACGAAATGTTTTATACACATTACGCATGCATACTGCCTGAATCATGGTACGGCGGGAGATATACGCTAAGGGGCAAACGAAACTACTATGTACCTCACAAACATCGCATTCTATTTCAAGTTCCTCCCCCGGACAAACCATTACCTATTTTTTAAATTCACATTAGACGAACTGCGAAACTTCATCCCTACCTTCCGTAAGGTTTATTTTCACTTATCTCCCAATATGCAACATGGTCCAGCCCGAATGAAATTTATACACTGACTGACAGTGAAAATGCAACACCAAGGAGGAGTGGTTCGAAAGGGATGAAAGTTGGGGAAAAAACAGAGACAGCACGGATGAATAATTGATGTTTATTTCAAACCGATATGCAGGTTACACAATGCGTACGGCATCGACTCAGTAGGATGTAGGACCACCGCGAGCGGCGATGCACGCAGAATCACGTCGAGGTACAGAGTCAATAAGAGTGCGGATGGTGTCCTGAGGGATGGTTCTCCATTCTCTGTCAACCATTTGCCACAGTTGGTCGTCCGTACGAGGCTGGGACAGAGTTTGCAAACGGCGTCCAATGAGATCCCACACGTGTTCGATTGGTGAGAGATCCGGAGAGTACGCTGGCCACGGAAGCATCTGTACACCTCGTAGAGCCTGTTGGGAGATGCGAGCAGTGTGTGGGCGGGCATTATCCTGCTGAAACAGAGCATTGGGCAGCCCCTGAAGGTACGGGAGTGCCACCGGCCGCAACACATGCTGCACGTAGCGGTGGGCATTTAACGTGCCTTGAATACGCACTAGAGGTGACGTGGAATCATACGCAATAGCGCCCCAAACCATGATGCCGCGTTGTCTAGCGGTAGGGCGCTCCACAGTTACTGCCGGATTTGACCTTTCTCCACGCCGACGCCACACTCGTCTGCGGTGACTATCACTGACAGAACAGAAGCGTGACTCATCGGAGAACACGACGTTCCGCCATTCCTTCATCCAAGTCGCTCTAGCCCGGCACCATGCCAGGCGTGCACGTCTATGCTGTGGAGTCAATGGTAGTCTTCTGAGCGCACGCCGGGAGTGCAGGCCTCCTTCAACCAATAGACGGGAAATTGTTCTGGTCGATATTGGAACAGCCAGGGTGTCTTGCACATGCTGAAGAATGGCGGTTGACGTGGCGTGCGGGGCTGCCACCGCTTGGCGGCGGATGCGCCGATCCTCGCGTGCTGACGTCACTCGGGCTGCGCCTGGACCCCTCGCACGTGCCACATGTCCCTGCGCCAACCATCTTCGCCACAGGCGCTGCACCGTGGACACATCCCTATGGGTATCGGCTGCGATTTGACGAAGCGACCAACCTGCCCTTCTCAGCCCGATCACCATACCCCTCGTAAAGTCGTCTGTCTGCTGGAAATGCCTCCGTTGACGGCGGCCTGGCATTCTTAGCTATACACGTGTCGTGTGGCACACGACAACACGTTCTACAATGACTGTCGGCTGAGAAATCACGGTACGAAGTGGGCCATTCGCCAACGCCGTGTCCCATTTATCGTTCGCTACGTGCGCAGCACAGCGGCGCATTTCACATCATGAGCATACCTTAGTGACGTCAGTCTACCCTGCAATTGGCATAAAGTTCTGACCACTCCTTCTTGGTGTTGCATTTGCTCTGTCAGTCAGCGTAAATACACAAGAAATATTTCTATATATATATAACTGTGCTTGAGTTCCCACGGCCGGAGGTTAAAAATCCAGAGCTTGAGCGCCATGAAACTTGATCTATAGTGCCGAACGAGAATCTATCCTTAAGGAAACTTATACAATTTACCACTTATCAAAAGTCAATTTAAAACACAAGTACATGTACTGTACCAGTAAAAGTTCGGGGCGTTAGGCATGAGAAGGATCTCAGGTAGTGGAAGTTGGTTTTTGGAGCCGGTACAGAGCAGGATAGACTCGCAGGGCGAATAATAGATGGTTATACCCTTTTTCAAACAATTTATTAATAATGTTAATCAATTCACCACCCTGCAATGTCGATATAGAATGCAAATAATTTGTTGAAATCAAAAGGGTTAACGTAAATCTTCTTGAATGCAATTTGTGAAAATAAATAAATCTCACAGATCCAATAGTCTTTTGCGAAAACATAAAGAGTCAGTTTTTCACCTAAAGACTTTCTAAGTATTATGACATGACATGAACACACTTATAATTGAAAATAAGAATTTGAACTTCTGTTGAGAGTTTGTCAGTTTGTGAGCCTTGAAACATAGAACACTTGAAACTCCTAGAGTCTTCCTCATGTGAAATAGATTTTGAAAATAGATTTATCATTAAAAGATGAATTTTGAGTAATGGTGGAAAACTACGAAGTATCGTCACACGCAGCACTGGGTAAACCACTGTTCACGATTGGTAAGAAAGAAAAAAAAGAAAGTCAGTTTGTGACTACTCACTTATTAAAAAAAACTTGGCTTACGAATACTGATGAGAATCTGGAACATTCCGCGGGTGCGGAGGATGACTCGAACTTGAAGTTCCACGAAGAAACCACGTTGACGTCATAGATGAAATGATGTTGAAGGTAGTTGGATCTTGTAGAATTTTCTGAGGATTTCTGCTGCTCGTTGAAATGATCTTAACACACGGAACATGAAAGTAGTATTTACAGATACTATATTAATTTTAGGACGTCCAATGAGTGATCACAGTCCTTGTTGCAAAAAAAAAACATTATTTTAAACTGTCACTGTGAACGTCCAACACAGTGCAAACACGTAATATTTCTCATGACCGTCTCTAACCACGGTCTTTAAACCGTTGTCCTGACAGATAACACTGATTCTCTAATGTTGATAGAACTATCTTATTTTAGAAAAAGTTCTTAACTTTCACTAAGTTTATCACTGTAACACGTCATGTCCTGATATGGCACATAAATAAAAAGACATAGTCCAAGGATGTGCTATGTTAGAAAATAAGTTCTAGAGTAGTTAAAGTTACTGTACACGACAGTTTCTGTTGGTAATTTAATATTGTGTGCAATTAATTAAGTCCACACGTCATGTTGTGAATGTCCAATATATAACTTCGAACTTCACTGATTTCGTACGTGTTATACTTTGAAATGTCTGTAAGTTATATCATAGTCGCGGCACAGTAGACTACTTACGGTGCGACGTCTTTTTTTCTCAAGTACGATGGCGATTTACTAGCCCGTAATTTCGTCTCCGCGAAACACGGCGAAAAGTACTGTCTTCGAGACTGCACAAACATACTATGTGAGGGCCAGTCTCCCCTCTCTCTTACTCATACACATACTGCACTGCTAGACTGGACTGCTTGCAATGAACTGAACTCAACTCAACACACAACTACCTGTTAGCCTTGACCCAGTGGCATATATAGCTGGCGCTGGGAGGGGTAGTTTCCCTTGGTCATGTGACCGTGAGTGCGTAATTTCTGTTAGATTTTAAATCATTGTAACTCAGCAACCATAGGATGGATTAATTTGGAATTTATAGAGGTTAATTTTCATGACGTCCGCTACCATTTAGCGTTTGTTCCATTAAAATTGGTACAGGCGTTGAAAACTTGCGAAAAGAAAGATATTTTCGAGAAATATCTCTAGGGGAGGTGAGCTTTGAACGACAGGTGACGTCACTTGACTCCGCCTAGCGCACTCGTGGAGTCTGGTACATACTGGAACATTATTTTACTTAGATGTTCGTACGTCGGACGGATCTTATATGCTGGAACAACATTTCTTTTGATAACTATGAACCAGGACCTAGGCTTTCCTGGTACAGTACATAATATATAGTAAAAAGCAAAGTCATCTCCGTACAGGCCATGAAGGCCCTTGGAAGGTAAAGACTTCCACCATTCGTAACCTCGACACGTGATGGGGTGGAGTGGTTAGCTCCACGCCCGGCCGCCTTTGCCCCCAGGAGTTAACCTGGTACTCGTTTTTTGGTGTAGACTGACTGAACCTGATGGCCATTTGCACCTCTGGAAGTGGAAATCTTGTTTCTTAAATTTTGCCACTTCCTGACGGGGATTCGAACCCACGTCCTTCCAGGCGAACCGAGCACGCCTTTACCGCCTCGGCCAGGCAGCCCCTATATAATATATAGTACCTCACAATATTTGGAGTTGATGAGTTAATTGGTTGCAAAGTTATTAACAAATACATTTTATTTTTATATGTTGAATGGAAAATGCTCCATGCGGCACATTTTTCATCTTTTGGGCTATAATTTGGAAAACTGTCAAAAATACTCGTATATTTAAGAACAGTACCGGGTTTTGCAGTCAAACTGTTGTAGATATCATTCTTTTTTATTTAAATTTTTCATTTAATAGCCAAAAGTCTTGTTTCGTGCTATTTTAGGAGCAAAAAATATGAAGGTAATATTCGGCTGATAACTAAATGCAGAACTACTGTCAATTCCTGCCAATTCCTGCACATATTCAAACATTCTCTGAGAATTTCGGGTGAATTTGATGAGAACTCTGCCTCAAGGAGCATTTTTATGTATGCCAAAGAGCTGAAAGTTTTAAGGTAGAAAAAATCAATTGAACGTTTTAAGAAAGTGCCATGGACCATACCTCCTCTTTCGCACAACAAGGCCTACTAGCGGAATTATTGAAATGCTAATCCGAAAGAACTTTAAAGCTAATGTTGTCCGACAGCGTGAGAGAAAGAACATGCCGCACCTCTACCCTTTAAATACGGCATATAGGGGTTTACAAGTGGCATTATGGAAAAACTGATGATGGGATTTTAAAGAGGAAGAATTGGGGGAATTCTTAAGGTTAAAATTGAAAATTCAACTTTTCGGTCAAAAATCGCAATACAGTATTTCAGCCATGACTCCCCCTACCACTACACTACACTGACTCCAGACAACATACATTTCCGCTCCTATTCCATAGCAACTGGCTATTCCAACTCACAGGACCATTTACAAGGCCACTCAGCCGTTGCTCATGGTTCATGAACTTCAACATACTGTAACTACAGGAGCCAGGCCAAATCATGAATGAACGTAATTTGTGATCCGCACAATTGTTTTATTATTCATATGGTGGTCATCAAGACTGAAGTCGGTGGGGGGGGGGGTGTAATATCTAAATGGGTAATTGTAATGAGCGTTTTCTCAAGAATGATATCCAGACTTCGGTAGACCTTCTATAATATTGATTTTGATCACGATAAATATGCAATAGCTATCAAATAACTGAAACTTAGAATACGCATATCGCCATTTAGGTAGGCTACTCCCCTTCTGGGAAGTAATTGAAAATATAGTTTTCTGATACTTCCTGTAACATTTATGTTCTAAAATGAATACCACTACACACGGCAACACTAACGTGAATGTAATTTAGGAATCCAGAATTTCACTCCTGGAACCCTTCTTTTATTCAGACGTCGTTCTTTCATAATGGAATCAAAATCTCTGTCAATATATATGAAGTCTTTGCTGTCCAAAGCAAAGGTAGATTATTATCGGCACACTTTTTAGCGATAGATTTACACCCTAGTGCTGAATCGGTAGACCTCGGCAATCTTCGAGATTCGTATTGGCAACCTTTGAAACACAAACTATGAACCGCTTATGCATCGCTATGCGACATCTGGAGTACACTTTACGTACTAGTACTCTTGTTGTTTACACAGTAAAGCCAAACTATAGAATTCATGCTAGGAACAAGATTCACATCGAGAAATGTTATATAATGTTATATAATGTGTGTGTGACACAGTTGTTGGCTTAAGATAATAAAGGTTTTGAAAATTCATATAGATCGATCATACTATCGAGTCAATTCAGATTTCATTTCCATTCAGTTGGCAGTATTACCGGAACCAGTACAGCTCCCTCCTTACTCCTCACCCCCGTACACATATATGTCGCTAAAAGTGCGCCGATAATAGGTTATGTAGGAGGAGGTAGTATCCTCTCTATCTGTCACTTTAGTACTAACACAGCACGATAATTCTTTTCTAATAATAATAATGTAATTTTCTTACGTTCCACTAACTACTTTTTAACTGTTTTCGGAGACGCCGAAGTGCCGGAATTTGTTTCCGCAGGAGTTTCTATACGTGCCAGTAAATCTACTGTCATGAGGCTGACGTATTGGAGCACCTTCAAATACCACGGGACTGAGCCAGGTTCGAACCTGCCAAGGCCAGCGCCTCAACGGTCTGCGCCACTCAGCCCGGCTTATTATTTTCTTCAGTGTGTCACTGCAAGGATCAAACTGAAGGTCTGTAAAGTTCGCTCACAGTTTCTTAGCGTGCAGATTTAGCAACACCGCCTTGCAAAGACCAATTGGATTCACCCGCGATGTGATCTGATTGGCCAACAGCAGGTGATAAAATGACAACGGCGTGATATATCGAATAATATTTTTTCAGATTATTTATCAGTATGACCAGCCCTCTAACGCTTAATGCCCGATTCACGTTGTTTCCGACCATCCTGTATATGCGGGTCTTTAAATGATTAGATAGAATCTGATGATGTTCTTGTAGAACGAAACATGTCATTCCTTGCTTAAAAATGCGCATTTTACCAGGTATATTCTAGTGTTATAATTATTGTCTTCGACATTAATACTTTAACGTTACTTAGTATAAAATAGTAAATTAATTTTAAATTGGCTGAATATCGTACTTTAGATTTTTTTGCTATTTACTTTACGTCGCACCGACACAAATAGGTCTTATGGCGACAATGGGACAGGGAAGGCTTAGGAGTGGGAAGGAAGAGGCCGTGACCTTAATTTAGGTACAACCCCAGCATTTTTCTAGTGTGAAAATGGGAAACCAAGGAAAACCATCTTCAGGGCTGCCGACAGTGGGATTCGAACCCACTATCTCCCGGATGCAAGCTCACAGCTGCACGACTCTAACCGAACTGCCAACTCGCCGGCCGTCCTTTAGATTGAATCGTAATTAAATGGAATTCTAACTACAGCCTTCGAAGAGAAAAATGAAATTCCTATGCTTTACAAGCTGAAATTTATAAGGCAGAAGTTATCAATTGAACGTTTTGAGAAACATACTTGTTTTTAAACTGCCCTGGACTGTAAATTACTCACTCAGATGTCTTTCTCCTCTTACGCAGAGCGTAGGCGTACTACAAAGTAAATATATTCCAGCGGCATTATTGAAATAGTAGTCCAATAAACTTGGAAGCTACTGTTGTCTGACATCATGAGAGAAAGGGTCGTAGACTGGTTCTATTTTATTACGGTTAGTAAGAATGTATTAGTCCGCCTCTGCGGTGTAGTGGTTAGTATGATTAGCTGCCACCCTCGGAGGCCCGGGTTCCATTCCCGGCTCTGCCACGAAATTTGAAAAGTGGTACGAGGGCTGGAACGGAGTCCACCCAGCCTCTGGAGGTCAACTGAGTAGAGGTGGGTTCGATTGCCACCTCATCCATCCTGGAAGTGGTTTTCCGTTGTTTCCCACTTCTCCTCCAGGCAAATGCCGGGATCGTACCTAATTTAAGGCCACGGCCGCTTCCTTCCCTCTTCCTTGTCTATGCCTTCCAATCTTCCCATCCTGCCGCAAGGCCCCTGTTCAGCATAGCAGGTGAGGCCGCCTGGGCGAGGTACTGGTCATCCTCCCCAGTTGTATACCCCGACCCAGTATTTGAAGCTCCAGGACACTGCCCTTGAGGCGGTAGAGGTGGGATCCTTCGCTGAGTCCGAGGGAAAAATCGACCCTGGAGGGTAACCAGATAAATAATAATAAGAAGAAGTATGTATTAACAGTAAATATATTTTATTACAGATAGTAATGTATCTCTGTGCCACATGCTTATTCTGAGTCCTTTGCACCAAGAGACTCAAACGAGTGATTCGGCTACGAGATATGGGTCGGGTAGCTGTGAGCTTCCATTCAGGAGATGGTGAGTTTTAATCTCACCTTCCGCAGCTCTGAAGAATGTTATATATCGAGAAAATGCACATCGAACAAATGCTGGAGCAGTATATTAGTTCATGCTAGGGCTGCCATCTTCCCAGTCCTAACCCTTTCCCATCCCAGTGGCTCTGAATACTTGTGGGTATTAGTGGGACGTTAAACCACTAGCAAAAAAGTATCAGAGGCCTTAGAGGATGATGGACTGCGGGTTCGTTATTTTTATATACCGTTAAATACTCATTATGCCGGCCCCGTGGTGTAGGGGTAGCGTGCCTGCCTCTTACCCGCAGGCCCCGGGTTCGATTCCCGGCCAGGTCAGGGATTTTTACCTGAACCTGAGGGCTGGTTCGAGTTCCACTCAGCCTACGTGACGGTGAGATAGCGGCCCCGGTCTAGAAAGCCAAGAATAATGGCCGAGAGGATTCGTTGTGCTGACCACACGACACCTCGTAATCTGCAGGCCTTCGGGCTGAGCAGCGGTCGCTTGGTAGGCCAAGGCCCTTCAAGGGCTGTAGTGCCATGGGGTTTGGTTTGGTTTGGTTTGATTAAATACTAATTATTTTTAGAATCCTGGAGTAAAAGTGACTCATAATTTTTCTTGTGAGAAATTATTTTACGTGTCAGTGATTCTACCGGCACCAGGCTGTCATATAAAGCGCCTGTTTATGCCGTCAGTCTGAGTAGAGAACGAAAGCACGACCTTTGACATGGAAGACCTGTGCTATGACTGCCAGGCCATCAAGTTATTTCACTCCTTTAAAATGATGAACGTTGGCTCGAATTATTTCAGTTCATTAATGAAGCATTGTTAAAAGAAATTCTCCCAGTAGAATCAACGAAGTTTTACGCACATTGTCATGAAAGTCTCTCCTGCAGAAAGGAATGATCGTGTTTTTAATGCACAAAGCTATTCCTCATACAAAGAAGTCTGTGACGAGGAACATATGAGTGGTAGGATAGTATAATTAAAACTCAACTTGTGTTTCTATTTGCAGCACAAACTGCTCCACAAGGTTTGCCCCCAGCGGCTCATTAGCAAATTTCCAGTCCTTTTTCTACAGATGTGCCATAAATTACACATCGCAGCTCACTGTTCCCTTTAATGAATCGAAGGATGGAATGTAGTACCTAGTCTCGTGATACTCATATACTTTTTAACTTTTCTTGAAATAACTGCTATAATATTCATGGGAAAACTTTTCCTGAAATAACTGCTATAATATTCATGAGAAGCTATTTTACACAACCATAATATAAAGTCAATAAGTTGAACTGTGAGATTTACGTCAAGTAACCATTATCATACACCAAGACTAGGTCATCAGTAATTACGCACCTATACATAAATGCTAAACCCTTAACTTACTGACGGGATTGATGAGTACAACATACACTTCCTGTGTACAGACAGAGCATGAAAGCATGGTGTACCGTACGTTACTTTGCACAGTTGTTACTCAAAATATTCTGAATTAATTTTTCACCATTTTCTAGGAGTGTTCGTTTAGATGAAACTATTTTTAAGGCGAGTCAAAGCGAAGTTAGCTAAGCCGATTCTTATGAAGAAGCGAGCAAGTTGGCCGTTCAGTTTAGTTCGCGTAGCAGTATGCTTGCATTCGGAAGGTGGTGGGTTCCAATCACTCCATCGGCAGCCCTGAAGACGGTTTTCCATTGTTTCCCATGTTCATGCTAGGCCGTACCTTAATTCAGGGCATGGCCGCTACCATCCTAATCTAATGACTTCCCAGCTTTGTGCCGCCGAAAACCTTCGATGTGTTAGTGCGGCGTTAGAAACAAGTAGCTAAACAAAACAAAAAGAGTCAATTTTCATTTCACTCGCCCGTAAGTCATCGTTAATTCGTTACTCTTAAAGTGATTATTCGTTAGTATTCGTTAGTTATTCGTAATTCATTAGTGCTAAAGGTCACATGTGATCAAGCGCCTAGAAAAGTTATCTTGTCACGTACTGATATGACTCTTTCATGTCCAACATTGCCATTTTCTTGTCAAAGAACAGTTACTGTTAAAGAGATTGAATGACGTGTAGCCTAAGCTAACACAGATATAAAATATCGTGGCATATAGAGACGACATCCACCCAACAGGCGACGTGCAGTGACATTCCCAGTCATACTTCTTGACTTCCTTGACCGGGTCAGCATCCTCTGATATCAGACAGCAAGTGATAGCCGAGTAGCACTGTCACTGGCTTCTTACCAACGCTCAAATTCCGGTCAAATAATGTGGGATTTTTTAAATCATAAGTCACGTCCTAGAGGTTTGGGTTCCACCTAGAACTGTAGGTCCAGTAGCTATGATCACGATATCAACTGTTTACCTAAGACTACCAGTTCGTTTGCAACTGCTTATTTGAATTCATGGCGCTGAATTAATCCCGTTCCTGCCATCAGTTCAGGATTAAAATTCTTGGACGAGCTCTTCTTCGAGTCCGGAACCTCCGAATAAGCTGCAAGCACGCTACCGTAGCCACTGATACAAATAGTGCCAATGAAATAACTGTATCTCGGAGGACACGTCTTCTGACTGGCTTCGTAGCGTAGTTGGTAGACATTCACCTCGAGCACTCAAATGAGAGATTGGACCCCGGCACAGCCATTTGCCATTTAATAGCACTCAGTCAGAAGATACTCAGGTTAGTAGATTTACTGCCACGTTCCAGAACTGCTTAAAACAGATATCAAATTGAAGGGACGTTAAACCCATGAATTTAAAAAATAAACACGATTCCTAGACCCTAGACAACAGCGATGGCTAAATGCGAATACCTCTAAAACCTAATACCTAGCAGTTTCAACGTACATACTCTGTTGGAGACATCTGTTTTCCTAGCTTTATCATTGAGATGGGTTGGCTCCTTGGTCATACATAACAAATACATAATTTACTACTACGATATTTACGTTCAGGAAATTTGCACTGCTGAGATCCTCTTCTAATATTGTTGCACCATGGTTTGTTCTGATAGCTCGGTAAACTGACCAGTCACCAGCATGCTGCAGTGTGGTGAATGCTGCACAATCTGAAGAGTCAAGCGTGAATGTCACGAACAATAAAGAGTCAGCCACTGACCTACTGTTATCAATGAGCCCGGATACTTGGCTCCAACGAACTCAGCACACAATGTGTTCGGCCTACCCATAATGGTGACCTCGAAGTATGCAGTATTCCTACTTTTAGCGCGATTGATGACCAAATTTTCTGTGGTTTGGGGAAATAATAGCTTAGCGATATCAACACTCCTTGACAGTGTATGTGGGATTTTTTAAAATTTCTTTCCTAAGTTTCTGGACTCACTGACAGGGATTCAAAACCCCACAGTCCCAGGTGAACCATGCACGCATTGACTGTCCCGGCTAGGGAGCCCTCTAAAGTAATATGCGTAGTCTGTGTATCTGTGTATGAAGAGACCCAAGCCCGAAGGCTGGTTCGATCTCCAACATATGTTATAGGTATACAAGGTGTCACTTAAGAGGCGTACGAAAGAAACGAGGAGTGATGTAGGTTTCCGTTGCTTTCCTGACTGATCCATGAGATATTATTAGCTATCAGTCTGCCAAGTCCACTGAAATGTATACACCAACCCACCAACCGACCCTACGAGCAAAAAACGTTCACACCATTCATAACATCATGCATAAAAAATGGCATTACTAGCATCGCTCTTTCAGTGGGCTTAGCAAACTGATATGTAATAGCAACGTTAGGCTTGGTGAGGAAAGCAACGGGAAACTACCTCACTCATCATTTCCCTAGTACGCCTCTTCAGTGATGCCTAGGCCATATATGACAGCTGATGGCGGAGCTGTTGAGGATCCAACCAGCCTTCGGGCTGAGGACTAAACATACAACATACAACATCGCTCATACCTCAGTTACTTTCATACTGTCAGTGCCTAGGGTGAGACTGACAGGTCTATGAATGTAACAAATTTGTTTTATCCCATGCAGGAAGACATAGTCAGTATCCATCACCAGAAATAAATCCAGTCTTTAAAAACGTAGGATGTTATGATATTTAGATTAGATTGCTAATATTCAACATGTTACAACAGCGAAACTCTTGGATGGGACCATGGAGCCTGAGGGTGTAGTGTTGTCACATTGTCCACAGTTGAGCGACCACACTGGTTTTTATCAATCAATCTGTGCGGTGCCGTCCAGCTGTATTCCGAACCTGAACAATGGGTAAGGGTGGTCGTGCCAACCAGCTAGTTAGCACATTCACAAGCGATACACCGTACCCCTGACTACTTTCCAACTGTCACAAGCAGGTGCCCCTCTCTCTCCGCGGGAGATGGTATGGCTTCAGAACCAAGCACTGACATGACACGTTCTGTAGAGGTCATAGAATTTGCCTTAAAAATTCATCACGTCGAAGTTAGAAAGAAAAAACTTCATGTAGGTGGACGAGTTAGTGTTATGTCATGTTGTCTTTATTAAATTCCTTTTCTAATGGCGACTTCCTCATTCTGTTAATGCGCAAGCAGCTGGCTAGTAGCAGTATATCATCTTCAGACCCCAGGTAAAGTTCATTTAAAAATTAAACTGACATCCACAACGCGATCGATCTTAACTTGCGTTGAAGCACATGAAGCAGTCACTCGTATTTCAATCAGCACAACATATTATGTATCTCACTTCAACCAATTAAAAGCTCTATTGTAATAATAATAATAATAATAATAATAATAATAATAATAATAATAATAATAATAATAATAATAATGTTATTTGTTTTGCGTCCCACTAACTACTTTTGCGGTTTTCGGAGACGCCTAGGTGCCGGAATTTAGTCCCACAGGAGTTCTTTTATGTGCCAGTAAATCTACCGACACGTGGCTGACGTATTTGAGCACCTTCAAGTACCACCGGACTGAGCCAGGATGGAATCTGCCAAGTTGGAGTCAGAAGGCCAGCGCCTCAACGGTCTGAGCCACTCAGTCCGGCAAAAGCTCTATTGCATTCCTATCCACATGGAGTTAGCTGGCACAAAAAAAAAGAATGAGGAAATGATTCTCTCCCTCTACTCTTAAAATCTGAGTTACGTGTCAATCTAACTTTAAAGTTGACGATTCTCAAATATGCACCACTACTCAACAATTTTGGTTATTGACTGCGTATTCTACATTAATTAAAACTACATGAGCACATCTGTGAACCCCCGAGTTCATGAAATATACACCAGTGGTAGCGTAAACGAGAAAAAGACCATACTGGACGGAAATATTTATTAATATTAGGGTGGCAGAGCTGGGTTCCGTGGGTCAAATCCCCGTCACTCCATGTGAGATTTGTGCTGGACAAAGCGGAGGCGTGACAGGTATTTCTCCGGGTACTCCGGTTTATCCTGTCATCGTTCATTCCAGCAACACTCTCCAATATCATTTCATTCCATCTGTCATTCATTAATCATTGCCCCAGAGGAGTGCGACAGGCTTCGGCAGCCGGCACAATTCCCATCCTCGCCGTTAGACGTGGGCTTCATTCATTCTTTTCCTGACTGGAATGACTGGAAACAGGCTGTGGATTTGTTAGGGTGGCAGAACGTGCAAAAAATGCCTTCGTGTGAGTTCATATTCTAATGCCTTTTGGTGGTTGTACCTTCAAATTCTGCTCTCATACTTTCCTACCTTATGGCTGCATTAATTACATAATTGTTCATCCAAAATATTGTAATTAATAGCAAATATTGGGGTACGCATAGGTGTGAGTAAGGTTTTTCAAAGCAGTTCTATGAAACGAATACCATTACTAATGCTAATTCTGAGTTAATTAGAGCATTGCGTGTTAAAAAATAAAGTAAAATAAGTTTTCACTTCGCCTGTGCCGGGATCTAATGAGGTAATAGTCAGCACTTCTTATCTTTATAACCAAACAAACAGGACTTTCTTCATACCTTTTTTTCTATTTGTTTTTAAGTCGCACCGACACGGATAGGTCGTATAGCGATGATGGGACACGAAAGGCCTAGAAATGGGAAGGAAGCGGCCGTGTCCTTAATCATTTGCCTGGTGTGAAAATGGGAAACCATGGAAAATCATCTTCAGGGCTGCCGACAGTGGGGTTCGAACCCACTATTTCCCGGATGCGAGCTCACAGCTGCGCGCTCCTAACCGCACGGCCAACTCGCCCGGTTCTTTTCTTTCATCAAGATCAGGGAGCATGTGGCAGGTCTCTTCCGTGTTAGCGTATCATAGATCTTCTCATTGCATCCTTTATTATCGATCCTTCTCGTTTTTTATAAGGCCACGGATGCCGATGGTTAAGAATAGCAATGAATTACTAGCATAGCATGCAAAGTAATGTTATGAGGTTGAAGTAGAACGTAACTGTTATTTAATGAGGGCTCGATACTTCTTTTCCTCATTGTAACCAAATCTTGCTTGTTCTTTAGGTAAATGCCTGCAATTTGATAATAAGTTGAATTCCTTTCTTGCATTTTACCCTTCAACACACCATCACAGACAATGCAAGAAGCGACTGCAAGGAAACAAATTCCTAGATAAAATTAACCTCACATTAATTAGTAGAACTGAATTGCAGGGTAGGATACAGGGAAAGAAGAAACTCATTAACATTTTACTAACTTTTCAGTAGAAGCATTTTAAACTTTAAAACCTCGTAGAAACTGTTCTTTTATCGATTTTAAAGTCCAGAAATTCACAAATCTTAGTACATTAATTATAAATGTGTATCTTATTATCATTATGGAATTTTAACATACAATACAAAAATAAAATGTTTATATTATTGATTTTTATTTGTTGACGTCCCACTAATTACTTTTGACGATTTTCGGAGACGCCGAGGTGGCGGAATTTTGACAAGGAGGAGTTCTTTTACGTGCCAGTAAATCTACTGATACGAGGCTGACATTTGAGCACTTTCAAATACCATCGGACTGAGCCAGGATCGAACCTGCCAAATTGGGGTCAGAAGGCCAGTGCCTCAACCATCTGAGTCACTCTGCCCGACGCAGAAATATAATAAAATATTCTGACTACGTACATGTGTAGGGAAAAAGGGGCTCATTACACTGAATTATTATCTTAAGTCTCTGTATTATTGTTTATTTTCATTATCATTAGTAAAATAACAAGAGAAATATGTAAACTGTGAACATTTTTCAAGCCCTTGACAAGGGAAATATCACATTTTACAATATTTATAACAATTTACCAATTAGTTTAGTAACTATTACGTCCATCACATCCCATTTCACAGGCTACAGTTCATTATCCGTGAGGAATTTGGGAAATAATCACCTGCCTCATTATCTCTTGTTAGTCAATGAACTTCTAGGCAGATATGGGCAAACTTCCTAGGAAACAAAAGCATTGTGCTATGTAGGGGTAATTAAGTGAAGGTGAGAATTACGCCATGAAGGGAATGATACGTTCATAAGCTTCCTCTGGCAGGTCAAATTGGACATCAGCCAACATTCTGATTGTGAGACTTCCTTCCACCAAATGGACTCGAACCGGCTAAGCCAGGCGGAGTGGTACAGACGCATGAGGCGTTGGCTTTCTGACTCTAACTTGGCAGGTTCGAACCTGTCTAGGTCTGGTTGTATTTGAAGGTGCACAGATACGTAAACCTCTTGTCGGTGGATTTATTAGCACGTAAAAGAATTCTTGCGGGACTAAATTCCGGCAACCCGACGTCTCCGAAAACCGTCAAAGGTAGTTAGTGGGACGTAAACACAATAACATTATTATTTGCAACAATTGAGAACAATAATGGGTGTGAACAAATGTACAGAAAACTGTGGGATGTGGCGTAGATTGATTCTAAAATATATGTGAGTATGGCTGTACGGTATTTTGTGAATTGATGGTGATGTGGATATCTGGTAAAGTTAATATTGAAAATTACTAATACAATAGTTGCTAGCATGACAGGCACACATGTTCACAAGGTGACATATATAATAATTAAATTCGAGTATGCAGATGAAGCAAAAGGGCAAAATATTGATTAGGCTGGTGTTGATGTGTGAGGGAGGGAGCAGGGTTGTGTTCACCATCATGAGATGGCGAGAGAGATCTGTAGAGGTGGAGAAGGACTGAATGAATTTGGGGGATTTGATAGAATCTAGGAGGAACTTGGATGGGAGAGGGTGTTCATGATCAGGTATATTTCACCTTACTTTACACACATGGGTGTCAGCCATGTAAAGAGTGTCCTTTCAACTTCGCATATCTCAAACACTGACTCAAAAGCACTAGGCAACACAGAGCGCACTGAGGTTTTGGTTCGCCTTCATCGTCACACCAAGTAAATCAGAATTCCAAATAACTCTTGTCGTAATTTCGAAAATACATTTTTCTTTGAGCAGATACCATTAGATATTTCTTAAATGGCAATAACTCTGCTAATATTAACATCGGATTCAATCACAGCTCCTGCATTGTTAGCATTGTCTAAATGAAGTATGTCATGAACATGTTTCTTCTTTGTTTCTTTCTTCCTTTCTTTCTTAATCCGTTTACCCTCCAGAGCTCAAGAGCAGTTTCCTGGAGCGTGAGATTTTGGGTCGGGGAATACAACTGGGAAGAAGGACCACAATCTCGCCAGGCGGCCTCACCTGCTATGTTGTGGAGAATTGGAAAGGATAGACAAGGAAGAGGGAAGGGAGCGGCCGTGGTCTTACGTTAGGTACCACCCCGGCACTTGACTGGATGAGAAGTGGAAAGCCACTTCGAGGATGGCTCAGTTGTGAATCGAAACCCCCTCTACTCAGTTGACCTCCCGAGGCTGAGTTGACACCGTTCCAGGCCTCGTACCACTTATCAAATTTCGCGGCAGAGACAGGAATCGAGTCCGGGCCTTCAGGGATGGCAGCTAATCACACTAACCACTACACCACAGAAGCGGATGAATATGTTCCTTCCTTTCCGTTGTCCCGGTTCATAGTCAGTTGGCCATTATCAGATTATGTATAAGTTGCACTATTTAACACAGGTCTTAGTTACCTACAGATTAACGTCTGCTACGTAAGAAAACTTTCCAACAACTGAAAGCTATCAAGCAAAGAAGATGCACAGCAATAAAATGTAATTTCCTAACTGTGTATAACACATGGAGCATATAATAAAAATATTTGCATGGGCAATCCTCTTTCTTTGTTGGTGAGTGGGCAAAAGAAATAACAATAACAAATTATTTGTCAATAAGCCAAAAAGAGAGAGACCAATACGAAGTGAATTGTGGCCAACGCGTACAGACATGTAAGATACTGTTACAACAGTAATTCCCTTTCTTTGCAGGTAAGAGTTAAGTAGGTTGTGTCATAATTTTCATAAAACGTCAATCCTGGAAGAGAAAGAGCAGATCCAAGCTGCAGGTAAATTCCAAACTCCTTTAAGCCATAAACAGTGTTGATCATATACAGTGGCGGTCAAAATAATAGAGCCACCTCTATTGACGGGATTAAGAACTAGGATATATATTAGCTCACAAAATCTCCACCAGTGCCGTGTTGTCAGTCCGTTTTAGACAACATCAGGGAAGACGTCGCTGCTATCTGTAGTCGTGCGAAAGGAAGCGTTTGAGCTAAACGTGCGAAAAGAGGCATAAAGGTAAGAATATTATGGGTCAAAATAATAGAGCCGATTTACAGAAGTCCCGTTCAAATTGATTTTTTGCAGTTGTTTTGGGGGCTAGCGATATTATTTGTCAACAAACCTCCACTCAATATTATTTTGTATGTAAATTAACGTTTGGTTTTGTTTACATTCTTCTAGATGGGCAGAGCAAAGCATACAAGTGATGATGAGCATATAGTAATGTTCCGGATGTTCAAAAGTGGGATGTCCATGAATCAAATATCCAAAGATTTACACGTTTCGCGAAAACAAGTCCAGAACGCCATTACACTGGCAAAACAAACAAAGCCACCGATGGAGAACAGGGGGCAACATCGTGTAACTACTCCTCCCGTAGACAGACTCATCACTAGGGAAGTAAAGAAAAACCCATTTTTTTCAACACCACGACTGGAAACCATTTTGTTTAGCGACAAAAATGATGTTCAACCATCAAACTCAACGATTCAAAGACGACTGAGATCCACAAAATTGAATTGGCGCATTGCGAGACAGGAGCCACATGTTTCAAAAGCTAATGTTCGGAAAAGGTTGGCCTTCGCCCGGAGAAATGAACAAAAACCTAATATTTGGTGGAAGAACATCCTTTGGTCCGATGAATCCAAGTATAATAGGTTTGCCTCAGATGGAAAAGTCTATGTGCGCCGCCCACCAAACCAGGAATTTAATCCCAAGTACACTTTAAAAACTGTGAAATACGGTGGCGGAAGTGTTACGGTATGGGGATGTTTTTCATGGTAAGGCGTTGGTCCAATACACCGTATCAACGGCATAATGAACGCACAAATGTACAAAGACATCTTGGCAAATGTGATGCTGCCTTATGCTGAAGAGGTCAGCACGATAACGATCCAAACCATACTGCAAGGATCATAAGGCAGTTTTTTCAAGATCACCATATCGAAGTATTAGAGTGGCCACCTCAATCACCTGACGCATCACCCATTGAGATCTTATGGGAGATCGTAGACAAGGAAATTGACCACTCAAAAGCTACATCTTTAGATAAATTTTGGGAAGAAATCCAGAGAGCCTGGTATATTATCAGCAACGACGAATGCAGGCATTTAGTCGACTCTATGGGTAAGAGGTGCAGGGGAATCCTCAAAAATAAGTGTTATCCCACGAAGTACTAATGCACTCCTATGCAAAAATGACTGTTCCTGTAAATTTCATAAGACTGAGATCAAGTACAAAATATTTGTGTCAATTGGCTCTATTTTTTTGACCCTGTCTGGTATTCTTTTGAATATTATTGATTAGTTTGAGTTGTGTTATCTATATAACTGACTGTGGTACAATGTGACTCTGTTGTAATGGTTCCTGTACAACGTAAAATTTTGTTTCCATCATAGTACAAACATGTCTAGTAATAAATTTGCACTTTCTTCCAAACCTTTGCCAGGTGGCTCTATTATTTTGACTACCACTGTATATTTATGAAGGAAAACGTTTGCAACGGAAATCTCGTAACTTTTTGGATTTAAAACTATAAAATCCATTTTTATCCATTTTTCTTGGACGAATGCTCGGTTTTATCTCAGATGACCACAAGGGCTGATCTCGAGACCACTCATGGTCCGCGGAACATTAATCTAACACATTGCTGCGATTCGTTTTTAAGGTAACTCTAACGGACATACGCATATTCTCCTGTTGACAAGAGATACACGGTAACATTAATCTTACACACTGAAAAATGACAATAATACTGTAATATCCGCCTGTGTGGTGTAGTGGTTAGTGTGATTAGCTGCCACCCCCAGAGGCCCGGTTCTATTTCCGCCTCTGCCACGAAATTTGAAAAGTGGTAGGAGAGCTGGAACGAGGTCCACTCAGCCTCAGGAGGTCAACTGAATAGAGGTGGGCTCGATTCCCACCTCAGCCATCCTGGAAGTGGTTTTCCGTGGCTTCCCACTTCTCCCCCAGGCAAATGCCGAGATGGTACCTAACTCAAGGCCACGGCTGCTTCCTTCCCTCTTCCTTGTCTATCCCTTCCAATCTTCCCATCCTCCCACAAACCCCTGTTTAGCATAGCAGGTGAGACCGCCTGGGCGAGGTACTGGTCCTTCTTCCCATTTATATCCCCAGACCCAAAGTCGTATGCTCCAGGACACTGCCCCTGAGGCGGTAGAGGTGAGATCCATCACTGAGTCCGAGAGGAAAAAACAACCCTGGATGTTAAACGGATTAAGAACACGATTGGCTTTACGTCGCACCGACACAGATAGGTCTTATGGCGACGATGTGACAGGAAAGGCCTAGGGCTTGGAAGGAAGCGGCCGTGGCCTTAATTAAGGTACAGCCCCAGCATTTGCCTGGTGTAAAAATGGGAAACCACGGAAAACCATCTTCAGGGCTGCCGACAGTGGGGTTCGAACCCACTATCTCCCGAATACTGGATACTGGCCGCACTTAAGCTACTGGATCTATCGAGCTCGGTAGGATTACGAAAGAAAGATAGATGAAAATAATAATAATAATAATAATAATAATAATAATAATAATAAAAATATATGGCCTCCGGAGAGACCTGGTGAGGGACTTTCTCTAGCAGACGGTCTACAGGCGACCTGCACATCTGTGACAATGGGGCCCAACCTAAGAAGAATTCTAATCTTGAAGACATCACACACCCGCAGCCCCCGATCCAGGTGAATTAATCAATTAAGGATAAAATCCCCGACCCTGCCAGGAATCGAACCCGGGTCCCCTTGGACCAAAGGCCAGCCTGCTAACCGTTTAGCCACGGAGCTAGGCAACACACTAAATACATTGCTACAATTAGAATTAAAGGTAACTAGCAGACACAAACTAGCCTACTGACAAGTGACGCAAGACAACATTAACACATTGTTGCGATTCCAATTTATGATAACTGACTAACACACTCCCTCTTACTGACCAACGATGCATAATAACATTAATCTGACACACGGTTGCAGATTCAGCTGATTTTTTTTTTTTTCTCTAGTGATTTAATATAGCACAAACCCATTGAAGGTTTCCGACGACACAAGGATGGAAAATGATTTGCAACCATCTTCAGGGCTACCGACGGTGGGATTGGAACCCACCATCTATCGAATGCAAGTTCACAGCTACGTGACCCTAACCGCACAGCCTGCTCTCTCGGTCAACTGATAAGTGATGCTCGAATGGTCACCTCACGTCTAAATGTTAAAAGTGAAGCCGACTGGCAGCAAGCCGAGTAGTGTCAGCTCTCTCGCCGTTAATTTAAACCTACAGTAGGGTGAAGTAAGGTTATTTGGTGATACATGTAATTTGGTGATAATGTTTTAAATGAATGCCACCACAAAACCTGTTCTGTTTTTGTGCTCGTCTCTTGTCAGCTGGGTGTCGTGGGTTTTTCCTTTGTCCCACGCTCAGGTATAATCTTTGGATTCTTTCACTTACTGAGGTATGAGATTTTGTAACACTCAGCTGTAGTGATTTGGCAAGTGCAGACTTATTAAATGCAGTGTGCTATTCAAGTGAAATAAACTGTGGCAATGAACCGTCCCTAAGAAAGTGAGTAATTTTTTGCATTGAGAGAAAAGTTTACAGCCGTAACAATTTTCGGGACAAACCTTAAGGTAATACCTAAATATTTAAGCAGTTTCTACTCAGCTGATGGTAACACACAATAATGTTATTTTCTATTTCTAGCTTGGTTCATTAAATGCCTGAAAGAATGAGAATTTGATATATATTTCAGTTGTAGGTAGTGTAAATTAACAATTTCAGAAAATAGACCGTCACCAAATCAGCTTACGGTAAAAAAAAAGCATGAAACAAAGGCCTAGACAAGATGATAATACTTAAGTGTACAAGCAGTACAACAGTGCAGACTTAGTGGAGGTGGCTAGATTAGTGACTGAAGGTAAAATAACAGTGCACCGAGCCTCAAAAATTCTAAGGTTTTCCATGGTCGTCTCTCAAATGACGGCTCCAAAACAGTGAAGAAAGAGATATTGAAAAGGTATCTTACCCAAACTTGGATTACATGCGAAATCACCCCAACGATAAACCAAACCAGTTTAATTTCCATTCATTTTTCAACGCTACATTTATTTCAAATTTCTCCCATGCCAACATAATATGTGGATTTAGAAATAGTGCCTTTTAACCAAAATGTGATCTCTTCTGTAGCTATTGCCTCATCTCTCATAACCGAGAGATCTTTCTCAGAAATAAGTGAATCTGCAGACTCAGATTCAAATGTTGAGCACTTCCTTCGGCTTCCCAGAGAACCAAGACGTGATCACAAAAAACAGAAAAGACTCTTCCGAGAGGTGTCACACTCCTCCTGAGCAGCGACAGTAGTAGGAAAGATGACCTAACAGCGCTCATGTCGACTTACTGATTACTGGACCTTCAGGTGTAAAGTTAGATGATGACTGAATATGTGTCATATGCAAAAACATCGTACTTTAATGATTCAAAATGCAAAACTTTGGAAAAGTGGATTCAGTGCAGCTTTTGTACACATACTATGCATGAAGATTGCCAATCACAAGATACTGATGACATAATCATGTGAATGTGTCACGTGTGTTGTGAAGACTCGTCATAAGACGAAAAACTCCTGTGAAATGTAGTTATAAAACTCCTGAAAGTAGAAAGTGTTCTAAAATAACTATCATCAAATTACCTTGCTACTATCACCAAATTACCTATATGTATCACCAAATAACCTAACTCAATTGAGTTGCATAACATCATAAAGAATTCAAGATGAAGTAATTGAAAGAATACATTCATGATCAAAACCTTTAGCTAAGGTTCTGTCATGTATTTTCCCCCTTCATGTTGCTATAATCGAAAATTATCACCAAATTACCTTACCTTACCCTAAATGCTGGAGGCGGATTACGCATTAAAAGAAGATCCTGTACTACTACTACTACTTCTACTTGAGCATCCTCACACCAGTTGCTATCTCTCCGGTTAAAAGTATTCTTATCAACCAGTAGTTTTCGGTCATCAACAAAGTATAGAGACATCGAAAGTGGAGAATAATGTAGTCAACTTGTCATAGACGTTCTGAAGTAACGCTTTAGTCTATATGGCGCGATATTTATGGTTGTAGTATCGAATAACGGAGCAATCCAATGTATTTAAAACTGCTTGGATATGAGAATTCAGTGTCAGTGTCGAGAATGGCTGATCTTGTGAGAATGATCACAGTTTCGAGAAAATAATTACTGACCTACACTTTCATGTAGTAAAAATTAGATATATACTGTAGGGTAAACCTACCTTATTTCGTGACATACTTTATTTCGTGATACGCGACATATTGTTGATCCTGAAGTAAGGTAGGCGTTTTACACTTAGTTCCAACAGTCCTCAGTACATAGCAGGAGTGCTTTTACACGGGGAAACTATTTTGAGCGGGAATTTCAGCTGGGTGAAGGAGAGGCAGTTGATTGTATGTTGTGTGGATGGAAACACGCTACTTGTTGGTCTGTCCCTGTAGTAAAACGTTATTAAGGTTAGTTGGTCAAGTAATTATTCATACAAGTATATGCACTTATATTCTCTAAGGAACACACTTATAATATCAGTAGCCAGAGTTGGATTTAAGTGCGTTATTAATGATATAATTGCTTAAGAAAATGACTACGACTCTTACGTTTTGTGTCTATTTCAGACATAATGGCTCTAGCGTTAAGCAAATGTGTGAAGAAGGAAAACAGCAACAAGCTCAAAAAACGGGTCTTGTGACCTAAGAAGACAAACCTATTCATCAGTTCACCTTCGGGAAGCGCTTCAGAAAATTTTGGAGGAAAAGTGGTCTATACACAAGGCTGCTAAACATTTCACCGTTCCGTTGAGTACTCTAAAAGGAAATATGACTATTGGAAAAATGGGTAGACCGTTTACCCTTACGAGTGAACTGGAGATTAAGTTCGTTAATTTCATAGTAAAAATGCAGGAAATAGGGATCGGTCTGAACGTTTACCGAATAAGACATGTTGCGTATGCTATGGCCAAAAAACAGTATGCAAACAATGACAAAGTTCCCATTCAGTGAAGTGAAAAATTGTGCAAGCTGGAAATGCTGCAGGTGAATTCGGTCCACTTCTAAACATTTTTAAACGAGTGAGAATGCCAGATTCATTGACAAATAGTGCTTTCCTAACGCCTCAATAGTCCTGTCACAGATTGAATGGATTAACAGTGAACGTTTCTTAAAGTGGTTCATCTGATGCTGTTGTATTTTTGTGTAGTATTTGTGAATATGTCAGTGACAACGATACCGATACTAAAAATGAGTGAAAAGTGCGTGAAGTGAACTGTAACAATGCTCACAAAAGTTATCACGGAGTTAAGTATACTGTGTCACGGAATTAGGTATGCTATCACGAAATTAAGTAGCACGCCCACTTCGCTTATTACATGTTATAACTCCAAATGTTTTGCATTTTTTGAACGTTCTTTATCATGTGTTTGTAGAATAATGTATTGGTACTCAGCATGTAAAATATAAAATTCCTAGATCGAGCATTTGTCCTGATATACTACTTACAATCCTTAATATCACGAAGTTAGGTAGGTTTACCCTATCTATATATATAAAATAACTTGTCCTGACTGACTGACTGACTGACTGACTGACTGACTGACTGACTGATTCATCATCGCCGAGCCAAAACTACTGGACATAAAGAAATGAAATTTTGGGGATATATTCATACTAAGATGTAAGTGCTCGCTAAGAGAGGATTTTTGGATATTCCGTCGCCAAGGGGGTGAAAAGGGGGGTGAAATTTTAAAAAGAGTGTATCTATATCTCAAAACTTTAAAAGTTTACAGATGTAAAAATTGGTATTTAGAATCTTCTTTTAAAATAAGGATACACGTATTTTTTTGTTTTGTGAAAACCCCAATAGGAGGGGTGAAAATGGGGAAAAATGGGTTGAATGCCATCAATCAGGATACCGGTACTTATATCTCAGGAACTGAAGATATTACAGACCTGAAAATTGGTACATTTGATCTCTTTTAAAAATAAAGAAACAGGTATTTTTTTGTTTTTGGAAAACCCAATTAATGGGAGGGTGCAAAGGGGGTAAATTTTTAAAATGAGTGAATCTATATCTCCAAACTTTTAAGTTTGCAGATGTAAAAACTGGTATTTAGAATCTTCATTAAAAATAAAGAAACACGTATTTTTTGTTTTCGGAAAATCGCAATAGGAGGAGTGAAAAGGGGTGGAAAAAGGGTTGAATGCCTTTAATGAGGCTACTTATAGCTCAGAAACTGAAGATATTACAGACCTGAAAATCGGTGTTTGGGATCTCCTTTAAAAGTAAAGAAACACGTATTTTTTTGTTTTTGGAAAATCCAATTAAGGGTGGGGGTGAAAAGGGGGTAATATTTTAAAATGAGTGTATTTATATCTCAAAACGTTTAAAGGTTATAGATGTGAAAATGGGTATTTAGAATCTCCTTTAAAAATAAAGAAACACGTATATTTTGTTTTCGGAAAATCCTAATAGAAAGGTGGAAAAGGTTGAAGAAGGGGTCGAATGCCTTTCATGAGTCTACTTATATTTCAGAACCTGAAGATATTACAGACCTGAAAATTGGTATTTGGTATCTACTTTAAAAGTAAAGAAACACGTATTTTTTTGTTTTTTGAAAATCCAAATATTGGGGGGGGGGGGTGAAAAGGGGGGTGAATTTTTTAAAATGATGTGTGCCTACATCTTAAAACTTTGAAATTTACAGATGTAAAAATTGGTAGTTAGAATCACCTCTAAAAATAAAAGAACACGTATTTTTGTTTCCTGTAAATCCCAATAGGAGGGGTGTAAAAGGGTGAAAAATGGGTTGAATGCCTTTAATGAGGATACATATACGTCAGAAACGAAAGATATTACAGAACTGAAAAATTGTATATGGGATCTCCTTTAAAAATAAAGAAACAAGTATTTTTTAGTTTTTGGAAAATCCAATTACTGGCGGTTGAACGGGAGTGACAAATTGGGGTGAATTTTTTGAAAGACTATGTCTACAGAATATCTTGGAAACGTGAAATGTTACAGACGTAAAAAGTGGGTGTTTGGAATCTCCTGTAAATGTAAAGAAACAGGTGATTTGTTTTTGGAAACTCCACTTAAGGGGAATTCAAAAGGGGTGAAATTTTAAAATGAGAATTTTTACAGTATATCTAAAAAACTTAACATGTTACAGAAGTGAAAAATGGTATTTTTTATCTCTATTAAACATAAAGAAACGTGTATTTTTAGTTTTCGGAAATATCACTTGGGTGGAGGGGGGCGTAAAAGTGACTGAAAATTGTGTTGAATTCTTTTAATTAGGCTACTGATATCTCAAAAATGAAAATGTACAGACGTGAAATTTGATATTTGCAATCTGCTTTAAAAGTAAAGAAACACGTATTCTCTTAAAATCCAATGAAGCGGGGATGGAGGGGGGGTGAAAGAATTGAAAAATTAATTGGCTTAATTGTATGAGAATACATACATCTAATAAAAACTAAAGTTGTTACAGACGTGAAAATTCGTATTTGGATCTCCTTTAAAAACAAAGAAAAACGCGTTTTGGGCGGGAAACCATCTTGGAGGGCGGGAGTGTAAAGGAGTTGAATTCCTTTCATGAGGACACATAAATCAAAAACTGAAGAAGTTAGAGTCGTGATAATTGGTATTTAGAAGATCCTTTACTATTAAAGAAACAAGTACTTTTTGCGGGAAAGTTCACTTGGGGGGGGGGGGGGCAGTAGTGTGAAATGAAGTAAAAAAGGAAAATACTTTTATGGGGATAGTTATATCACAAAACTGAAGGTAATAGACGTGAACATTTGTGTTTGGAATCTCCCTTAAACATAAAGACACAAGCCTTCTTTTAATTTTTTTTGAGGTGGGGGTGACGGTAAATAAACTTAACGGCGGTGGGGTGTAGAAGGAGGTGAGACCAATTGATTTTACTGTTATTAATGTACTTATCAGGATCCTCCGTTTCTCAGGCGGCAGCGCGCCGGCCTCTCACAGCTGGGTTCCGTGGTTCAAATCCCGGTCACTCCATGTGGCATTCGTGCTGGACAAAACGGAGGCGGGACAGGTTTTTCTCCGGATACTCCGGTTTTCCCTGTCATCAGCCATTCCAGCAACACATAATAATAATAATAATAATAATAATAATAATAATAATAATAATAATATTCCGGACCGTCGTCAAATGCGCGGACCGCGCTGGAAACGGCTCCTGGACGGGTAATGACTAACAATGCAGTCCGGCCGCGGGTTCAGTGCCACCAAGGCACCCAATATGTCACCACGCCGGATCTCTTGAAGGATTTTATCCATATTAAAAATATTATAGGAAAAGATGGCAAAGATTTACGAACCCTACTGACCGGGAGGAATACCTGAGCCTAGCCCGGGAAGTACGAAATCGATTGCTGGAAAGGAAGATTTAAAAATGGGAGGAAACGTGCCGTAAAATCATAGAAAACCAGTCAGATCGGGAATTTTGGTGGATTCTCGCAGAAAACGAGTCAGATCGCGAATTTCGGCGGATTACATAAAACAATAAGCATTCAATTATAAATTTCAGTATAATACCGTAGCGAAGCACGGGTATCTTGCTAGTCTATATATATAAAATAACTTGTCCTGACTGACTGACTGACTGACTGACTGACTGATTCATCATCGCCGAGCCAAAACTACTGGACATAAAGAGATGAAATTTTGGGGATATATTCATATTAAGACGTTGGTGCTCGCTAAGAGAGGATTTTTGGATATTCCTTCGCTAAGGGGGTGAAAACGGGGGTGAAATTTTAAAATGAGTTGCTCTATATCTCAAAACTTTAAAAGGTTACAGATGTAAAAATTGGTATTTAGAATCTTCTTTAAAAATAAGGAAACACGTATTTTTTTGTTTTCAGAAAATCCCAATAGGAGGGGTGAAAAAGGGTGAAAATGGGGAAAAATGGGTTGAATGCCTTTAATCAGGATACCGGTACCTATATCTCAGAAACTGAAGATATTACAGACCTGAAAATTGATACTTTTGATCTCTTTTAAAAATAAAGAAACACGTAATTTTTTGTTTTTGGAAAATCCAATTAATGGGAGGGTGAAAAGGGGGTGAATTTTTAAAATGAGTGAATCTATATCTCCAGATGTAAAAATTGGTATTTAGAACCTTCATTAAAAATAAAGGAACACGTATTTTTTGTTTTCGGAAAATCGCAATAGGAGGAGAGAAAAGGGGCTAAAAGGTGGTTGAATGCCTTTAATGAGGCTACTTATATATCAGAAACTGAAGATATTACAGACCTGAAAATTGGTGTTTGGGATCTCCGTTAAAAATAAAGAAACACATATTTTTTTGTTTCTGGAAAATCCAATTTAGGGGGGGGGTGAAAAGGGAGTAATATTTTAAAATGAGTGTATCTATCTCAAAATTTTTTAAGGTTATATATGTGAAAATTGGTATTTAGAATCTCCTTTAAAAATAAATAAACACACGTTTTTTTTTCGTTTTTGGAAAATCCAAATATTGGGGGGTAAAAAGGGGAGGGTAAATTTTTTAAAATGAGTGTGTATACATCTTAAAACTTTAAAATTTACAGATGTAAAAATTGGTAGTTAGAATCTCCTCTAAAAATAAAGGAAAACGTATTTTTTGTTTCCTGTAAATCCCAATAGGAGTGGTGTAAAAGGGTGAAAAATGGGTTGAATGCCTTTAATGAGGATACATATATCGCAGAAACGAAAGATATTACAGAACTGAAAATTTGTATATGGGATCTCCTTTAAAAATAAAGAAACACGTATTTCTTAGTTTTGGAAAATCCAATTAATGGCGGTTAAACAGGAGTGACAAATTGGGTGAATTTTTGAAAGACTATATCTACAGAATATCTTGGAAACGTAAAATGTTACAGACGTAAAAAGTGGGTGTTTGTAATCTCCTGTAAATCTAAAGAAACATAGGTGATTTGTGTTTGGAAACTCCACTTAAGGGGAACTCAAAAGGGGTGAAATTTTAAAATGAGAATTTTTACAGTTTATCTCAAAGAACTTAACATGTTACAGAAGTGAAAAATGGTATTTTTTATATCTATTAAACATAAAGAAACGTGTATTTTTAGCTTTCGGAAATACCACTTGGGTGGAGGGAGGGGGAGGGGTAAAAGTGACTGAAAATGGTGTTGAATTCTTTTAATTAGGCTACTGATATCTCAAAAATGAAGATGTTACAGACGTGAAATTTGATATTTGCAATCTGCTTTAAAAATAAAGAAACACGTATTCTCGGAAAATCCAATGAAGGGGGGGGGTGTTGAAAGAATTGAAAAATTAATTGAATTAATTGAATGAGAATACATACATCTAATAAAAACTAAAGTTGTTACAGACGTGAAAATTCGTATTTGGATCTCCTTTAAAAACAAAGAAAAACGCGTTTTGGGGGGAAACCATCTTGGAGGGCGGGAGTGTAAAGGAGTTGAATTCCTTTCATGAGGACACATAAATCAAAAACTGAAGAAGTTAGAGTCGTGATAATTGGTATTTAGAAGATCCTTTACGATTAAAGAAACAAGTATTTTTTGCGGGAAAATTCACTTAGGGGGGGGGGGGGGGGAGTAGTGTGAAATGAAGTGAAAAAAGTAAATTATTGTTATGGGGATACTTATATCTCAAAACTGAAGGTAATAGACGTGAACATTGGTGTTTGAAATCTTCTTTAAGCATAAGAAACAAGCCTCCTTTTAATTTTTTTTTGGGGGGGGGGTGCCTGTAAATAAACTTAACGGCGGTGGGGTGTAGAAGGAGGTGAGACCAATTGATTTTACTGTTCTTAATGTACTTATAAGGATCCTCGGCAGCGCGCCAACCTCTCAGAGCTGGGTTCCGTGGTTCAAATCCCGTTCACTCCATGTGACATTCGTGCTGGACAAAACGGAGGCGGGACAGGTTTTTCTCCGGATACTCCGGTTTTCCTGTCATCATCCATTCCAGCAACACATAATAATAATAATAATAATAATAATAATAATAATAATAATAATAATAATAATAATAATAATAATAATAATAATAATGTTCCGGACCGTCGTCAAATGTGCGGACCGCGCTGGAAACGGCTCCTGGACGGGTAATGACTAAGAATGCAGTCCGGCCGCGGGTTCAGTGCCTTCTAGGCACCCAATATGACACCACGCCGGATCTCCTGAAGGATTTTATCCATATTAAAAATGATTATAGGAAAAGATGGCAAAGATTTACGGACCCAACTGACCGGGAGGAATACCTGAGCCTAGCCCGGGAAGTACGAAATCGATTGCTGGAAAAGAAGATTGAAAAATGGGAGGAAACATGCCGTAATCTAATAGAAAACGAGTCAGATCGGGAATTTTGGTGGGTTCTCGCAGAAAACGAGTCAGACCACGAATTTCGGCGGATTATATATCTAAAACAATAAGCATTCAATTATAAATTTCAGTATAATACCGTAGCGAAGCACGGGTATCTTGCTAGTCTATATATATAAAGTAGCTTGTCCTGACTGACAGACTGACTGACTGATTCATCATCGCCGAGCCAAAACTACTGGACATAAAGAAATGAAATTTTGGGGATATATTCATATTAAGATGTAGGTGCTCGCTACGAGAGGATTTTTGGATATTCCGTCTCTAAGGGGGTGAAAAGGGGGGTGAAATTTTAAAATGAGTGTGTCTATATCTCAAAACTTTAAAAGTTTACAGATGTGAAAATTGGTATTTAGAATCTTCTTTAAAAATAACGAAACATGTATTTTTTTGTTTTCAGACAATCCCAATAGGAGGGGTGAAAAAGGGTGAAAAAGGGGTTGAATGCCTTTAATCCGGATACGCTACTTATATCTCAGAAACTGAAGATATTACAGACCGCAAAATTGGTACTTTTGATCGCTGTGAAAGATAATGAAACACATATTTTTTGTTTTTGGAAAATCCAATTATTGCGAGGGTGAAAGGGGGGGGGGTGAATTTTTAAAATGAGTACATCTATATCTCAAAACTTTTAAAGTTTAGAGATGTAAAAATTAGTATTTAGAATCTTCATTAAAAATAAAGGAATACGTATTTTTGGTTTTCGGAAAATCCCAATAGGAGGGGTGAAAAGGGGTGAAAATGTGTTGAATGCCTTTAAAGAGAATACATATATCTCAGAAACTGAAGATATTACAGACCTAAAAATTGGTACTTTTGATCGCTTTCAAAAATAAAGAAACACATATTTTTTTGTTTTTGGAAAATCCAATTAATGCGAGTTTGAAAAGGGGGGTGAATTTTTAAAATGAGTGCATCTATATCTCAAAAGTTTTAAAGTTTAGATATGTAAAAATTGGTATTTAGAATCTTCATTAAAAATAAAGGAACACGTATTTTTTTTGTTTTCGGAAAATCCCAATAGGAGAGGTGAGAAGGGGTGAAAAATGGGTTGAATGCCTTTAAAGAGAATACTTATATCTTAGAAACTGAATATATTACAGACCTGAAAATTGGTATTTGGGATCTACTTTAAAAATAAAGAAACAGGTATTTTTTCGTTTTGGGAAAATCCAAACAATGGGGGGTGAAAAGGGGGATGATATTTTTAAAATGAGTGTATCTATATCTCAAAACTTTTAAAGTTCATAGATGTAAAATTTGGTATTTAGAAATCTCCTTTAAAAATAAAGAAACACGTACTTTTGTGTTTTCGGAAAATCCTAATAGGAAGGGTGAAAAAGGGTGAAAAATAGGTTGAATGCCTTTAATGAGGCTACTTATATTTCAGAACCTGAAGATATTACAGACCTGAAGATTGGTATTTGGGATCTACTTTAAAAATAAAGAAACAGGTATTTTTTCGTTTTTGGAAAATCCAAATAATGGGGGGTGAAAAGGGGGGTGAATTTTTAAAATGAGTGTGTCTACATCTTAAAACTTTAAACGTTTACAGATGTAAAATTTGGTGTTTAGAATCTCCCTTAAAAATAAAGGAACACACGTATTTCTTTGTTTTCTCTAAATCCCAATAGGAGGGGTGTAAAAGGGTGAATAATGGGTTGAATGCCTTTAATGAGGATACATATATCCCAGAAACTGAAGATATTACAGAACTGAAAATTTGTAAATGGGATCTCCTTTAAAAATGTAGAAACACGTATATTTTTGTTTTGGAAAATTCAATTAATGGCGGTTAAACAGGAGTGGCAAATTGGGGTGAATATTTTGAAAGACTATATCTACAGAATATCTGAGAAGCGTAAAATGTTACAGACGTAAATAGTGGGTATTTGGAATCTCCTGTAAGTGTAAAGAAACATAGGTGATTTGTCTTTGGAAACTCCACTTAAGGGGAACTAAAATGGGGTGAAATTTTAAAATGAGAATTTCTACAGTATATCTCAAAAAAACTTTACATGTACAGAAGTGAAAAATGGTCATTTTTTATCGTATTAAATATAAAGAATAGTGTATTTTTAGTTTTCGGAAATACAACTTGGGTAGTGGGGGTTGGGGGGGGGGTAAAAGTGACTGAAAATTGTGTTGAATTCTTTTAATTAGGCTACTGATATCTCAAAAATGAAGATGTTACACACGTGAAATTTTATTTTTGGAATCTGCTTTAAAAGTAAACAAACACGTATTCTCGAAAAATCCAATGAAGGGGATTTGGAGTGTTAAAGGATAGAAAAAATTAATTGACTTAATTGTATGAGAATACATACATCTAATAAAAACTAAAGATGTTACAGACGAGAAAATTGGTATTTTGATCTCCTTTAAAAACAAAGAAAAGCGCGTTTTGGGGGGGAAACAATCTTGGGGGGGGCGGGAGTGAAAAGGAGATGAATTCCTTTCATGAGGACACATAAATCAAAAACTGAAGAGGTTAGAGTGGTGATAATTGGTATTTAGAAGATCCTTTACTATTAAAGGAACAAGTATTTTTTGCTTTAATATCACTTTGCGAGTGAGGGGGGGGGGGTGGGTGAGTGTGGAAGGAAGTTAAAAACGTTAATTATTTTTAAGGGGATACTTATATGATATAGATGTTGATTCCCATAGGGAATCTGAAATATTTGTCCTGAATGAGCAAATTTATAATACCAATATAAATGGTCCGTTATTGGACATTATAAATTTTCCAGCTAGCTCATTCTTGGTTGCCAGCGTTTCGCCCTCGTGTGCTAGGGTGGGCTCGTCAGTTGGTACCTAGCACACCTACCAATACGCTGGCTAGTGCATACCGTGGAGGCCACTGCGTAGGCTAACTGGAGCCACCGGCAGTGCCAATGCACTAAGAGACTTTGTCTCATCACTAAAAATTGATGCCTGCTTGGCCATCAGATGATATAGATGTTGATTCCCATAGGGAATCTGAAATATTTGTCCTGAATGAGCAAATGGTCAGTTATTGGACATTATAAATTTTCCAGCTAGCTCATTCTTGGTTGCCAGCGTTTCGCCCTCGTGTGCTAGGGTGGGCTCGTCAGTTGGTACCTAGCGCACCTACCAATACGCTGGCTAGTGCATACCGTGGAGGCCGCTGCGTAGGCTAACTGGAGCCACCGGCAGTGCCAATGCACTAAGAGACTTTGTCTCATCACTAAACATTGATGCCTGCTTGGCCATCAGATGATATAGATGTTGATTCCCACGGTATGCACTAGCCAGCGTATTGGTAGGTGTGCTAGGTACCAACTGACGAGCCCACCCTAGCACACGAGGGCGAAACGCTGGCAACCAAGAATGAGCTAGCTGGAAAATTTATAATGTCCAATAACGGACCATTTATATTGGTATTATAAATTTGCTCATTCAGGACAAATATTTCAGATTCCCTATGGGAATCAACATCTATATCATCTGATGGCCAAGCAGGCATCAATTTGTAGTGATGAGACAAAGTCTCTTAGTGCATTGGCACTGCCGGTGGCTCCAGTTAGCCTACGCAGTGGCCTCCACGGTATGCACTAGCCAGCGTATTGGTAGGTGTGCTAGGTACCAACTGACGAGCCCACCCTAGCACACGAGGGCGAAACGCTGGCAACCAAGAATGAGCTAGCTGGAAAATTTATAATGTCCAATAACGGACCATTTATATTGGTATTATAAATTTGCTCATTCAGGACAAATATTTCAGATTCCCTATGGGAATCAACATCTATATCATCTGATGGCTAAGCAGGCATCAATTTTTAGTGATGAGACACAGTCTCTTAGTGCATTGGCACTGCCGGTGGCTCCAGTTAGCTTACGCAGTGGCCTCCACGGTATGCACTAGCCAGCGTATTGGTAGGTGTGCTAGGTACCAACTGACGAGCCCACCCTAGCACACGAGGGCGAAAAGCTGGCAACCAAGAATGAGCTAGCTGGAAAATTTATAATGTCCAATAACGGACCATTTATATTGGGATACTTATATCTCAAAACTGAAGGTAATAAACGTGAACATTGGTATTTGGAATCTCCTTTAAACATAAAGAAACACGCCTTCTTTTAATT
The DNA here is from genome assembly GCF_040414725.1 of Anabrus simplex. Lineage (NCBI taxonomy): Eukaryota > Metazoa > Arthropoda > Insecta > Orthoptera > Tettigoniidae > Anabrus > Anabrus simplex. Next base: position 921,831,189 of record NC_090266.1, on the reverse strand, counting down.
TTTTGGAGGGTGGGGGTAAATAAACTTAACGGCGGTGGGGTGTAAAAGGAGGTGAGACCAATTGATTTTACTGTTCGTAATGTACGTATAAGGAGCCTCCGTTGCTCAGTCGGCAGCGCGCCGGCCTCTCACAGCTGGGTTCCGTGTTTCAAATCCCGGTCACTCCATGTGACATTCGTGCTGGACAAAATGGACTCGGGAGAGGTTTTTCTCCGGATACTCCGGCTTTCCCTGTCATCATTCATTCCAGCAACACTGTCCAATATTTCATTTCATTTGTCACTCATCGATCATTGCCCCAGAGGGGAGCTTCGGCAGCCGGCACAATTCCTATTGTCGCCGCTAGATGGGGCTTTATTCATTCCATCACTGATCCTGTCGAATGAGAGGAAACAGGCTGTAGACTTGCGATGTACTTATTCTGATCATAAACCGATCATTTTTAATCTTTCCTGGGTTCTTTTTCAAAAGCCATATTTTCCTTCGGAGAACGTTCTTAGATTAGAGTAGATTCTCCTGGCATATAAATAAAAATGTAAACACATTTGAAATAAACGATAGGAATGAGATTGGCCGTCAAATTGTTCACCTCTATAATAAGGTCAATAATACACGGAGGTATGTCATTCGTATCGCCAGAAATTCCGCACACTTACCTACGCGCAACAATGGTGCTGGTCACATTGTTAGCAATGACAATGGCAGCAGATGTATTTTACCACCAAGTAGCGGTCTTGCATATTGCTGTGGGATCCAGAACATATAATAATAATAATAATAATAATAATAATAATAATAATAATAATAATAATAATAATAATAATAATAATAATAATAATAATAATAATACCTAAATTCAATTAATTTCAACCACCCTAATAATAATAATAATAATAATAATAATAATAATAATAATAATAATAATAATAATGTCCTGGACCGTCGTCAACATGTGCGGACCGTGCTGGAAACGGGTCCTGGACGGGTAATGACTACGATTGCAGTCCGGCCGCCGGTTTAGTACCGCCAAGGCACCTAAGAGGACACCACGCCGGATCTCCTCAAGGATTTGATCCACATTAAAAATGCTTATAGGAAAGCATGGCTAAGATTTAGGAACCCAACTCACCGGGTGGAATACCTGGACCTAGCCCGGGAAATACGAAATCGATTGCTGGAAAGAAAGATTGAAAAATGGGAGGAACGTTGCCGTAATCTCTCAGTAAACGAGTCAGATCACGAATATCGGCGGGTTGTATATAAAACGATAAGCATTCAATTATAAATTACCGAGCTCGATAGCTGCAGTCGCTTAAGAGCGGCCAGTATCCAGTATTCGGGAGATAGTAGGTACGAACCCCACTGTCGGCAGCCCTGAAAATGGTTTTCCGTGGTTTCCCATTTTCACACCAGGCAAATGCTGGGGCTGTACCTTAATTAAGGCCACGGCCGCTTCCTTCCCACTCCCAGCCCTTCCCTGTCCCATCGTCGCCATAAGACCTATCTGTGTCGGCACGACGTAAAGCAATTAGCAAAAACAATTATAAATTTCAGTATATTACCGTAGCGAAGCACGGGTATCTTGCTAGTCTATATATATAAAATAACTTGTCCTGACTGACTGACTGACTGACTGACTGACTGACTGACTGATTCATCATCGCCGAGCCAAAACTACTGGACATAAAGATATGAAATTTTGGGGATATATTCATATTAAGACGTTGGTGCTCGCTAAGAGAGGATTTTTGGATATTCCTTCGCTAAGGGGGTGAAAACGGGGGTGAAATTTTAAAATGAGTTGCTCTATATCTCAAAACTTTAAAAGGTTACAGATGTAAAAATTGGAATTTAGAATCTTCTTTAAAAATAAGGAAACACACGTATTTTTTTGTTTTCAGAAAATCCCAATAGGAGGGGTGAAAAAGGGTGAAAATGGGGAAAAATGGGTTGAATGCCTTTTAATCAGGATACCGGTACCTATATCTCAGAAACTGAAGATATTACAGACCTTAAAATTGATACTTTTGATCTCTTTTAAAAATAAAGAAACACGTAATTTTTTTTTTGGAAAATCCAATTAATGGGAGGGTGAAAAGGGGGTGAATTTTTAAAATGAGTGAATCTATATCTCCAAACTTTTAAAGTTTGCAGATGTAAAAATTGGTATTTAGAACCTTCATTAAAAATAAAGGAACACGTATTTTTTGTTTTCGGAAAATCGCAATAGGAGGAGTGAAAAGGGGCTAAAAGCTGGTTGAATGCCTTTAATGAGGCTACTTATATATCAGAAACTGAAGATATTACAGACCTGAAAATTGGTGTTTGGGATCTCCGTTAAAAATAAAGAAAAACATATTTTTTTGTTTCTGGAAAATCCAATTTGGGGGGGGGGGGTTGAAAAGGGAGTAATATTTTAAAATGAGTGTATCTATCTCAAAAATTTTTAATGTTATATATGTGAAAATTGGTATTTAGAATCTCCTTTAAAAATAAATAAACACACGTTTTTTTCGTTTTTGGAAAATCCAAATATTGGGGGGTAAAAAGGGGGAGGGTAATTTTTTTAAAATGAGTGTGTATACATCTTAAAACTTTAAAATTATCAGATGTAAAAATTGGTAGTTAGAATCTCCTCTAAAAATAAAGGAAAACTTATTTTTTGTTTCCTGTAAATCCCAATAGGAGGGGTGTAAAAGGGTGAAAAATGGGTTGAATGCCTTTAATGAGGATACATATATCTCAGAAACGAAAGATATTACAGAACTGAAAATTTGTATATGGGATCTCCTTTAAAAATAAAGAAACACGTATTTTTTAGTTTTGGAAAATCCAATTAATGGCGGTTAAACAGGAGTGACAAATTGGGTGAATTTTTGAAAGACTATATCTACAGAATATCTTGGAAACGTAAAATGTTACAGACGTAAAAAGTGGGTGTTTGTAATCTCCTGTAAATCTAAAGAAACATAGGTGATTTGTGTTTGGAAACTCCACTTAAGGGGAACTCAAAAGGGGTGAAATTTTAAAATGAGAATTTTTACATTTTATCTCAAAAAACTTAACATGTTACAGAAGTGAAAAATGGTATTTTTAATCTCTATTATACATAAAGAAACGTGTATTTTTAGCTTTTGGAAATACCACTTGGGTGGAGGGAGGGGGGGGTAAAAGTGACTGAAAATGGTGTTGAATTCTTTTAATTAGGCTACTGATATCTCAAAAATGAAAATGTTACAGACGTGAAATTTGATATTTGCAATCTGCTTTAAAAATAAAGAAACACGTATTCTCGGAAAATCCAATGAAGTGGGGGGGTGTTGAAAGAATTGAAAAATTAATTGAATTAATTGAATGAGAATACATACATCTAATAAAAACTAAAGTTGTTACAGACGTGGGAATTCGTATTTGGATCTCCTTTAAAAACAAAAAAAACGCGTTTTGGGGGGAAACCATCTTGGAGGGCGGGAGTGTAAAGGAGTTGAATTCCTTTCATGAGGACACATAAATCAAAAACTGATGAAGTTAGAGTCGTGATAATTGGTATTTAGAAGATCCTTTACTATTAAAGAAACAAGTATTTTTTGCGGGAAAATTCACTTAGGGGGGGGGGGGAGTAGTGTGAAATGAAGTGAAAAAAGTAAATTATTGTTATGGGGATACTTATATCTCAAAACTGAAGGTAATAGACGTGAACATTGGTGTTTGAAATCTTCTTTAAACATAAGAAACAAGCCTTCTTTTAATTTTTTTTTTTGGGGGGGGGGGGGTGCCGGTAAATAAACTTAACGGCGGTGGGGTGTAGAAGGAGGTGAGACCAATTGATTTTACTGTTCTTAATGTACTTATAAGGATCCTCGGCAGCGCGCCGGCCTCTCACAGCTGGGTTCCGTGGTTCAAATCCCTTTCACTCCATGTGACATTCGTGCTGGACAAAACGGAGGCGGGACTGGTTTTTCTCCGGATACTCCGGTTTTCCTGTCATCATCCATTCCAGCAATACATAATAATAATAATAATAATAATAATAATAATAATAATAATAATAATAATAATAATAATAATAATAATGTTCCGGACCGTCGTCAAATGTGCGGACCGCGCTGGAAACGGCTCCTGGACGGGTAATGACTAAGAATGCAGTCCGGCCGCGGGTTCAGTGCCTTCTAGGCACCCAATATGACACCACGCTGGATCTCCTGAAGGATTTTATCCATATTAAAAATGATTATAGGAAAAGATGGCAAAGATTTATGGACCCAACTGACCGGGAGGAATACCTGAGCCTAGCCCGGGAAGTACGAAATCGATTGCTGGAAAAGAAGATTGAAAAATGGGAGGAAACATGCCGTAATCTATTAGAAAACGAGTCAGATCGGGAATTTTGGTGGGTTCTCGCAGAAAACGAGTCAGACCGCGAATTTCGGCGGATTATATATCTAAAACAATAAGCATTCAATTATAAATTTCAGTATAATACCGTAGCGAAGCACGGGTATCTTGCTAGTATATATATATATATTTGCAACCATCTTCAGGGCTACCGACGGTGGGATTGGAACCCACCATCTATCGAATGCAAGTTCACAGCTATATAAAAATAAATTTGCTTTACGTCGCACCGCCACAGATAGGTCTTATGGCGACGAGGGTAGAGGAAAGGGCTAGGAATGGGAAGGAAGTGGCCTTGGCCTTAATTCAGGTACAGCCCCAGAATTTGACTGGTGCGAAAATGCACGGAAAACCATTTTCAGGCCTGCCGATAGTGGAGTTCCAACCCACTATCTTCCGAATGCAATCTGATAGCTATATGATCCAAACCACATGGCCACTTGCTCGGTGTAAGACGTATAGACGCTCTCAAGTGCACGAGAATCGTGTAACATATCACACGAGAGCAATACCAACACAAACGTGATTATGCTGCAGCCCGATGGGCTTTGTTCTACTGCACATCCCAAAGACCGGCCCATGACGAGGCGATGCGTGGTCAGCACGACGAATCCTCTCAGCCGTCATTCTTAGCTTTCTGGACCGCGGCTCCTCCAGTTGTTCTTACGTAAGCTGAGTGGATCCCCAACCAGTCCTCAGATCCACGTAAAAAGAAAATCCTAAGTTGGCCGAGAATCGAACTCGTAGCCTCTGATTAAGAGGCAGGCTCGTTATCCGTAGACCACGAAGCCAGCCCTCTCTAAACAAAGCAGTAATTGAAATGAATTTAACATGATAATTTCACATAAATTACAGTTGCATAAAGTCTGCACGATTCCTCGGCCTCTTCTTTCCATTTCGGTTCACTTGCTTCCTATGTTTTCTTCAAAGATATTGAATGTCTGAAAAAAAAGGACGCTTGAAACTGCTACGACTAATACTTTAAATTCCTATGCTTAATTCACTGTTACACAGAATAGCACTTACAATGTTTCTCCCTATGACCGGGCGAGTTGGCCGTGCGTTTAGGGGCGCGCAGCTGTGAGCTCGCATACGGGAGACAGTGGGTTCGAACCACACTGTCGGCAGCCCTGAAGATGGTTTTCCGTGGTCTCCCGTTTTCACACCAGGCAAATGCTGGGGCTGTACCTCAATTAATGCCACGGCCGCTTCCTTCCCATTCCTAGGCATTTCTTTTCCCATCGTCGCCATAAGACCTATCTGTGTCGGTGCGACGTAAAGCAAATAGCTAAAAAAAGAAAGCTCTGCCTATGCCGTTTTCTTTTCGTGTATGCATAGCACATAGTGATATTTCTTTGCGTCTAGCTTCGAGCAATTCTCGCCCATACTTCTTCATTATTCTTCTTACCGCTGCACTAATTGGAGAAAAGATCTATACGACGATTATCACAGTTTTGAGAAAAGCAATCGCTGAAGTAAGACGTATTTCAGTAAGAATCTTAAATATCCAGTAATACGAAAACGATCAGTGAAGACAGCAGAGATATTTAAAACATTTGACGAAAAGTGTCCGGATATTGATCATTACTAGGAGGTAAGCGTAACGGGGAAAATTTGAAATCTTCATTCAAGCAATGGCTGAGATTTTACAGAACTATCTAATCCATTTTATACGAAACTATTGAAGGAACATCACATCTTGGGATCTGCAGATGAGCCACAATTTCTCCTTCACAAGTTTAATAACAAGGAAATGGCGGTGACAGGTGCAAGGAATCAGCTAGTATCCCATGTTACTTTCTTCTACAAGCACTTGAGAGCAAGATAAAACACAATATACGAACTTATATGAGTTACTTTTACGAGTTCTTTAATTCGTGTTGGTAGTAAAGAAGTAGGTCGATATTTCAGGGGAATGATGGGTGTGGTTCTTCAGTTCGGAGATAATTGGTGTAATTTTCTTTGTTCTGTAGTTTCTCTGAGCCAATATGAAGGTAGCACTGCGTGGGTGATGTTATTCACCATTAATGTTTATAAACAATCATTCTTCGCTTTACTGATGAACTGCTCTGGAAAACAAAATTTTCACTTTGTTCTGAGTGACTATGTAGGCCTCGCTATGGAATGGCTATGCTTATATTCAGGTGATACTAAAATGAAACATTGGTCGTCCGTGATACTCTCTCCGAGCGAGGAAAGTGTGAAACGGAATTGCTCGGTTGATAAATATATCTCAGTTTGCAATCTTGGGTGTACTCTCGGTTAGTAGTTCACAATAATTACCTCAAAAAGGCTGTGACATCAGTCATAATTCCAGGCGTAGATTATCACTAGTGAAAGAACATTATCACTCAACGTTCGGACGACTTATTATCTAAATAGGAAGAGAGTAATCTCATATTTCTAAGTTGAAGTGGAAAGATTTGCTGCCAAAAGTATTCATTTACCAATGATCGGCATTTAGACATCGCCCAGTAGAGAGATACTCTATCAATTGTTTTCGTAGTCTTTATTTTTATTCGAGGAGTGTCGGAACAAAAACCGATAAATCCACTTTTGCTGCACATGTGTTTTCGTGTTTCAGGGAATGATGATGCCACAAAAATAATTAAACAAATTTCATTAAATTCACCTTAAAAGTCGTCTGAATGCATCGGTTGGATCGCAATCCGATAAAAAGTATTACGGTATTATACATATTAAGAACATGAAATCAATATACAGCGTGATCCAGCCTCCCCTTCCAATGTAGTTTTATACAACCCACAATACCCACTCCGTGCTGGAAACATCTGCCTTGCCGGTATGCTCAGACAACACAGCCGGATATCTTGGTATTTACCGCCTCACCATGATAGGACACCGTAATGTTCTAGTCATATTAAACACTGGAAGATATGCGTGTGCCTTCTAGATCATATGAACCTGACATGTCGGTGAAATCCTAAATTGATATTGTGACCGCTGTGAACCTAGTCATTGCTATAAGCAGCGCCGTGTGCCGTACGGAACCGTAGTGTTGTTGCTAAAGGCGTGGCATGTCAGGTGAGAGGTTCGAGTCCGGGGTGAAGATTACAAGTTTTAGAAATGTTTGTTTAATACGTACCGCACGCAATGAAAGTTCAATACCTGCTTTCAAGCAAATTGTGTGAATGAATGTGTTTGAGGCCCTAAGAAGGGCCGATTAGTTAGCAGGCCGGACACATACAGACCGGAAATAGTAGGAAAACAACTGCCTGACAAGGTTTTATCGCGGCAATTGCTCGATGTGATGACCATTTTGGTTTATGCACATTCGGGCCCGGTGTTCTATAGATCGTCTTGCGCGCTGAAGCATTCCAGGTGTAATTGTTCGGCAGGCGTCCGTGATGAGTTGCCGGGGCTGGTCAGGGTTTTCCGGCGCTTGAGTGTAAACGACATTCTTCAAATGTCCCCACAAGAAGAAGTCTAACGGCGTTAAATCCGGTGATCTGGTGGGCCAAGAAACAAGTCCTCCTCTTCGTATCTATTTCCCTGACAGTTCCTAGTTCAGATGGTTACGAACGGGCAAAGTCGCATGTGGTGGAGCTCCATCCTGGTGCAACCACATCGTCAAACGGTCGTGCAAGGCACATCCTCCAGCTGCAGTAAGAGCTCCTGAGGTAGAAGGTGCAGGTAACGTGGGCCCGTCCAATGGCCCTCAAAGATATAAGGTCCAATCAGGCGATCCCCCAAGATTCCACACCAAATATTCACTCCCCATCGTACTTGATGGGCCGCCTGTCGCTCCCAGTGAGGATTGTGCGGACTCCAATAGTGCATGTTGTGGCGATTGAAGTTCCCATTATTGTGGAAGCACGATTCGTCCGAGAGCAAGATATGCGATACGAATGTTGCATCATTGTCCAGCCTGCCTAATAGCCACCGGCAGAATTCCATTCTAGCTTCGAAATCCCTTCCATGGAGCTCTTGGTGTAGCCCAAGATATTATGGGTGAAATTTATGTTCATCGGGCGAGCTGGCCATGCGGTTAGGGGCGCGCAGCTGTAAGCTTGCATCCGGGAGATAGTGGGTTCGAATCCCACTGTCGGCAGCCCTGAAGATGGCTTTCCGTGTTTTCCCATTTTTACACCAGGCAAATGCCGGGGCTGTACCTTAATTAAGGCCACGGCCGCTTCCTTCCCAATCCTAGACTTTTCCTATCCCACCGTCGCCATAAGACCTATCTGTGTCGGTGCAACGTAAAGACACTAGCAAAACAAAAGACATTTTTTGTTCATGCAGTATTCGCCAGACGGACGGCTGGCTGGTATTCACATGTCGTGCAATTGCCCTTATACTGATGCGTGGATTATTACGAGCTGTCTCCAGAACGGCCTCTTCTGTTTCACCCGATGTAACGGGTCTACCGCGGACTGGTAGCTTGTTGGAAATCACACCTTTTGGCCTTAGGCGTTTTTCAACACGGCAGAATGTCGTAGCAGCCGGGTGTCGCCTGTCGAGATAACGTTCCTAGCACAGACGTAGTGCCTCGCACGCGTTTTGTTTTGTTTCCCCATAAATGAGGTGCATGTCAACGTATTCTTCTGTGGAAAACATGCCGAATGACTGCAGAGATTACAGTACATCAGGCCCTAACCAGCGGAGTGCGCACAGGGCACAAGATGAATAACAGTGTCCTTCTACTTTGAATGTGGCAAACGTAGGCCTGTGTTTATGTATTCAAACATCATACCGATGCGAAAATATTTGAATGTTTCAGGATTCGAGCCGCCGCTGGCACATTCCGTCGCGTGCTAAGCGAATGCCTAGCCACATCCGCTACGCTACACTGCTGGAATCATGCTGGTATAACGAAGAGAGCAGAGTACATACATCATCCGGTTCGGTGTTTAAGACTTTAATTACTCCACTGTTACCTAGTTTTATGCATTGATTCCCCTCTTCGTTACACCTGGTTATGAGGCACGACCAATTAACATAGTGACATGGTAAAAGGACGTTGCTACATGATTTCATAGCGTCATGATTTGTGAACGGATGATATAATATTTCGCTAGGATTCAGAATCGTGTGGAAAATGTGCTCACTGAACAATAGTACCATACAGTACGCCTGCAGGAGAATAGCACCCCTATAACCATGTGCACGTTAGTTGGGCTGCAGCAAACGATATGGAAGAGGCTGCTGAATTACACTGTATAAGGAGCATGGCACTGTATTACCTCTAGGAAAGGAATATGAATTGTGAAACATTAAATCTCCCAGAGAGTCATACAATAACGTGCATGGAATAATATGTAATTTGGGGCCGATGTTAGGCCCCTTAAAACAACAAGCATCATCATCAAGCAATGTGTAATTTACAAAAGTACAGAACTTATTTTCAAAGAAAAAGACAGAGAAGACAAACAGAAACATTATGCAAGTAAAATACTTTGTAGGAAGGAGCTTATTCAGGAAATGAAGTGTTTTTTAAAGATGGGAGGAAATCGCCCACAATCTTTGAAGACATTAAATGGTGTATTAACTCAAGATAAATAGAACGTGATAGGATTGATGATCAAGCAATTTGGAAAAGTCTGGATGAATGACGATGATGTTTCCGGTACAGGGACCTGCTTTAGGATGAAAAACAATTGAGACGATGTCAAACAAGCAAATGAATATAACCAGTGTGATTGTTTGGAATATGACATTTCATCCTTAATGTAATAAAACTGCATTTGTTTGTATTAAACTAAATGGTGTTCTCAAGAGTAAATGCTTATGTATTACCTACGGTATTTTAATAAATATATCCGCTGTAATTTGATCAAAATCTGAGAACTCCAGGTATATCCATTTTCTTGCATTTAATACCTACATAATTAAAATCGATATTTCACGTTTGAATTCACTCACGGAATAGTCTTTCCTGTTACTATATTTGGTGTAATCTTTTCTTAATAAATTTAGTAACCACTACTGTATGAAAATATCTTAGATTCTCTAATAAATGCTTTTCTGTATTTATGGGTGTTTATTCTGGCGTTCCTCAAAGTAATAATTTCTTGAATATATGTGTACCATTGGTCACGCCGATGATTCTCACATCAATCAACACATTTATTTTAATTCATTATGGCGCATTATTTGATATCAATTATTAGATATACAGAGTGTACGAATACTTATGCTCTGTAATCACAGGCCATGGTGACGGAAAGGAGGATAATTAAATTGAGGATAGGAGCCTACCCTCTTACTCGGTATTTTCATCCTCATTCAACTGGGAGATCGGGCCTCCGTGGCTCAGACGGCAGCGCGTCGGCCTCTCACCGCTGGATACCGTGGTTCAAATCCCGATCACCCCTTGTGAGATTTGTGCTGGACAAAAGCGGAGGCGGGACAGGTTTTTCTCCGGGTACTCCGGTTTTCCCTGTCATCCTTCACTCCAGGAACACTCTCCATTATCATTTCATAGCATTTATCATTCATTAATATAAATCACCTGTAATAACAGCCTATGTATGTTTTATTCATTACATCCTTGACCCGGTCAATGACTGGAAAACATGTTGTAGGTTTTCATTTTTCAACTGGGAGAAAGTAGCGGACCGGTAATAGAGTTTTGCAACTATTCTTTATCGGGTGGGAGTCTTCCCGGAACTTCTGTTTGGTCTCGTGAATGAAGGAAGTATTATGTTTGTGCAGAATATTTCATCTCCGGATTTTAACAGATATTGACGTTTCATGTCCCGCTGGTACCGAAAAGTGATGATCGCAACATAACTGCGATTTGAGACGTAGTGTAAACTTCTTTAGACACATTTCAAGGGGTATTGGACTGCAGACCTCGTCTAAAACGACATTAATCTAAAGGAGAATTGTGAGCTAAAAGATTGGTTCTTATCCTCATTTAGATTGTCCTGATGTCCCATATCACAGCCCGTGATTATAAAACGACGTTTATAGTCCATCCTGTATGAATCTGGTTGACTGGTGGGGGCACAAAAACTAGTTACAGTAGAATTCCATTAGTCCGGGATCCAACAGTCCGGAACGCCCGATGGTCCGGCACCATTCCAGGATTTTTTTAAATTTGATGCATTATTTGTCGGAACCAATCGAAGTGTGTTTTTCATTATTTCAAAGTTAATAGTGCAAATGTATCTGATACAATCCATTTGTTATGCATTGACTTACTTAAATATTTCTACAGTATCTCTGGACATATTCAGCTTAGAAAGCTGTGTGCTATATTAAGTACTGGAAAGCCAACCATATGATAAAAAAACAGATTTCAAAAGTTGAATGTATGGGCCACGTTCACAAACGGATGGGAACATGCCTTCAAAAACTGAAGTTGACAGAAGGAAAAGAGAAGTTGTAGATGGAAAGACTCTAAATGTTAAAGGAAGACTTACAGATAAAAACATCGATGAACTCCGACATTATTATGGAATGGCATTAAGAAACAACAAGTTTGAAAAGAGGAGTGTGTTATTAAACCAATGATTTTGCTGATCAACATTTTACTGCGAAACGCCGTGTTACAGCTGTTTTCACTGCACGCCTTAACCTATATCTTAGTAAAAGGTACCGCCCGATAGTCCGGCACCGGGCCGGTCCCGAACGTGCCGGACTATCGGACTTCTACTGTAGTTAGTTTATTAGTCAGTCAGTCAGTCAGTCAGTTAGTTAGTTTACCGAGCTCGATAGCTGCAGTCGCTTAAGTGCGGCCAGTATCCAGTAATCGGGAGATAGTGGGTTCGAGCCCCACTGTCGGCAACCCTGAAGATCGTTTTCCGTGGTTTCCCATTTTCACACCAGGCAAATGCCGGGGCTGTACCTTAATTAAGGCCAAGGCCGATTCCTTCCACTTCCTAGCCCATTCCTATCCCTCCGTCGCCATAAGACCTATCTGTGTCGGTGCGATGTAAAGCAAATAGCAAAAAAAAAGTTAGTTATTTCGTTCATTAGTTCGTTCGTTCGTTATTCGGTCAGATTGTATCGTCACGGTTGAAGACCATGTGCAGATTATCTGTGGCCAAAGTGGCGGTAGTAACTTAATAATTCCTTTTAGTAATTCTTTCATTTCTATAATTCTGGGGATTACAATAATTGGAGTTGCTGCTTCGAGAATTTAAGGAGCAGGTGAGTAATTCCTAGACAATTGACATTTATAATAATCATGCCACAGGATGTAAATAACGAAATTTCACCTCGTAGGCCTAATTCTCGTTCTCACCGGGCGAGTTGGCCGTGCGGTTAGGGGCACGCAGCTCTGAGCTTGCATCCGGGAGATAGTGGGTTCGAACCCCACTGTCGGCAGCCCTGAAGATAGTTTTCCGTGGTTTCCCATTTTCACACCAGGCAAATGCTGGGGCTGTATCTTAATTAATGCCACAGCAGCTTCCTTCCCATTCCTAGGCCTTTCCTGTCCCATCATCGCCGTAAGACCTATCTGTGTCGGCGCGACGTTAGGCAAATTGCAAATAAAAAATTATCTTTCACTCTCCACTATGATATTTTGATATTTCGATATTTTGTGCAAGTACATTTTTTTACAAGTTGCTTTACGTCGCACCGACACAGATAGGTCTTATGGCGACGAATGGATAAGAAAGGGCTAGGAGTGGAAAGGAAGCGGCCGTGGCCTTAACTAAGGTAAACCCCCAGTATATGCCTGGTGTGAAATTAGGAAACCACGTACAATCATCATCAGGGCTGCCAACAGCGGGGTTCGAACCCACTATCTTCCGAATGCAAGATGGGAGCTGCGCACCATTAACCGCACGGCCAGCTCGCTCGGTACGCAAATACTAATAGTAAAAGTAGTGGGAGATAGACTATTAATGGGCATTGCTTTAATCTACGCAAATCCTTAACTAGTTTTGACGCTGTCCTATGTGAAATAAGTCTATCACCATTGAGATTCGTCATTCAGATTCTGAATCAATCAAAATAGCTATGAAAGAATGTAATAGAACGTAGCAGCTGATCTGGACTTATGACCGTGTGCTATTCTTACATTTTTCTGCCATCGTTCTTCGAATTACAGAACACGTGCTGTCCAGCCTTGAAGCATCTCGTCCAGAATGACCATTTTGTGTTTAAGGAGCAATCGTATAGGCCTTAACTCTATACGAGCTACTATTAACACCGCTGATAATAGAGAATTCTCGCTTGTGAATCATTCACCACGAGCTTGCCTATCCAGAGGTATCTCGAAAACAGAACATAACGGCGACGTCTAACTTAATTAAACTCACCCTATAAGTTAGGCAATTTGCAAAGCTTACTTCGCGTCCTTTTATTGCTAACCACAGAGCAATTCTTTGTTTTACTGCCTCATTACTCTCGTAAACAGTGAATCGCTCTGTTTTGAATGAAGCATTTAAATGTTTGAGAAACTAGCGCACTTTAGAAGGCCGTTAACAGGCTCGTACCAATTATCTGTTGGGTAGGACTGTACTACAGGGTATATTGCTACTGCCTGCATTGTTGAACTTTCTAGACGTAATGAATTTCTGTAAATATCGTCAAAGTTGCCTCCTTTATGTTATCCAACTCGCATGTGAAGTTCCCGCGTCTCCATCCTCCCAAATTAACATACTTATTAAAGTAGATGTGTCTGTGTTTTCATCATCTTCATTACAATTGTTGAACAGTGTTTTTTAGATATACCTTTAGTACACAAATTTTATTTTACCCCCACACATCGTTACTTATATCATAAAGTACGATTTCTGTACAGTTTGTAAATTTTTGTTTCTGGTGGGATCTGCCTCTTCCAGTGAAGGTTTTGAGTTCCAAATTCTTGACAAACCTATCCCATTTCAAGATCGGGAAAGCACAACATTGTACATATCGTTGAGGGTGCGCACACTTTTAGTTCACGTGCTTAATATTGGCTGCCAATAGAAAACCTTGTCCACGCGAGAAAAATGGTAAGTTTACCATTGTGTGGTGTGACAAACATGTCTCTGAGTAGGAAGATGTTAAATCGCCGTTCCTACTGTGAAAACCGATATGTGATATTGTTGTGGGAGAAACACTGACCCATGGCAAATATATCATAAAGAGCGAGAATTCCTTAATATCACTCGCACAATATTTAAATTTAAATGACTGAACCTTATCGGCCAAAATTATCAAAGCGTACCTCTAACTAGCATCATGACCAGCGAATGAAGAACGATTCGCTATACTAATTACAAAAGTTCACTCTATAGAAATCAAAAGCGAATTCCATTTGTGTGGTAAATAAACCATTCGGGATGATCGTATTTGTATAGCGTGATGGTTACACATATGATCGTCATGAAGAAGTTCGCTTTTGACTGAAATGGAGCGAAATATGGTATTTAAGTGCAGGGATCCATTTTTACAAACTTACTTAAGAAAAGGATCAGTATTTACTGGATGACTTAATACTCGTGCAATAAAATAACATTTTGTTTTACGTCGCACCGACAGAGGTATGTCTTATGGCGACGATGGGATAGGAAATGCCTAGAAGTCGGAAGGAAGCGGCCGCGGCCTGAATTAAGGCACAGTCCCAGTGTTTGCTTTGTGTGAAATTGGGAAACCAAAGAAAAGCGTCTTCAGTGTTGCCAGCAGTGGGGTTCGTACAATAGAAAGAAGGCAGAATGGTGTCAGTATGCCGAGTCAAAATACTAAAGATTTGTGTAGCTTAAAATAATTACTTAGACTGACAACATAACACATTCCTTTATTTATGTTTCACGGCACATTATTATCCGGTTAATTGTATGCAGTCTCTAACTTATTTCTTGGTATTTCATAGCAGAGGTAAAACTAGCAGTCATTCGATCGGGTCAGGAATGGAATGAATGAAGCCCCATCTAGCGGCGAGGATAGGAATTGTGCCGGCTGCCGAAGCCTGTCCCACTCCTCTGAGGCAATGATAAATGACTGAGAGATGAAATGAAACGATACTGGAAAGTGTTGCTGGAATGAAAGATGACAGGGAAAACTGGAGTACCCGGAGAAAAACCTGTCCCGCCTCCGCTTTGTCCAGCACAAATCTCACATGGAGTGACCGGGGTTTCAACCACGAGACCCAGCGGTGAGAGGCCGGCGCATTGTCGCCTGAGCCACGAAGGCTTAGGATGGTAGTTAATAGCGCTAATCGTTACGCTAACGAGTTGGACATAATTTGTGTGAAATAGCAGGTTTGTTGAACCGGTCTGTTTAACACAACACAAAATAAACTGTTGCCCCAACAGCATCGAAATACCTACACATACCACTCTCCCCAGATACATTCCTTCTACTTGCAGTGTTTAGACCAGTGGGTCACTGCAGATGTCTATAATGTTGCACGGTTTGGGAACCATGATTCTGGGATTGTAATATGTTAAGATGCGGATACAGTAAATACAGAGCCTGAGTAAAGTCCAGTGCCGTTGGTTCTCTACCGACCTCCATGTTTCCTTGATCATTGTAACATTTTCCTTCCCACACTGCCAGATTTAAGACTGGATATGATCAATGCAGAGATGTGGTTAAAGATGTTCGATCAGTTACCGAAAATGACAGATCACAATCTTCTTCTTTTCATCCTTTCCTACCGCTTTTCCCACACCTATGGGGTTACGGATGCGAACTACGGCGCACATGTGGTTTTGGCCCTGTTTTACGGTCGGATGCCCTTCCTATCGCTAACCCTATATGGAAGGATGTAATCACTATTGCGTGTTTCTGTGGTGGTTGGTAGTGTAGTGTGTTGTGTGAATATGAAGAGGAGAGTGTTGGGACGGACACAAACACCCAGTCCCGAAACCAGAAGAATTAATCAGAAGCGATTAAAATCCCCGACCTGACCTTGAATCGAACCCGGGACCCTCCGAATCGAAGGCCAGTACGTTGACCATTCAGCCAACGAGTCGGACAAAATGACTTATCAAAATATAGAACATTTACGTAAATTTCTTTTCATTATATTAAGCACACTTGGAAAGTTCCATTCCGTTGCACGAGCACAGACAGGTCTTACGGCGATCGATGGCATAGGAAATGGTTAGGACTGGAAACCACGAAAGCCCATCTTCAGTGCTGCCGACAGTGGGGTTCGAACCCACTCTCTCTCGAATGCAAGCCGACAGTTACGTGATCCGAACTATGCAGCCACCTGGAATGGTCTTCAGTACTGCCTGACGCGTTCCGACACTCCAGGCATTGAAAGATTCCTTTTTCAAAGTCGCATTGACCCATCGAAAGTTTTCGACAACGCAAGGATAGGAAAGGGTTACGATTGGGAATGTAGCGTCCGTAGTGTCATTTGCCAACCACTCGTCAATTATCTGAAGTATTCTCCCGTTTGGCAAATGACGATTCGGAAATCGTTCCGCGTACAGACGTCTTGCTCTAACCGGATTGCACTTGGCAACTCCGTACATGAAACGCTTGACCACCAGTTCCCGATTGGCATAAGCCTCCGCGCGTGAAGACCAACACTGAACTAACCAGTTCTGTCGGCAGCGCCTAAAAAATGTAAACTCGTGTCCACATCCCGAGGTGGTGCAGCTCTTTTCAGGCACACCCCCAATGGAGGTGAGCTGCATGTACCATTTCAACCACATACCAATCCTTCTGCCATTCTTAAATTTCTGACAGTACCGGGAATCGAACCCGGGCCACTGAGGACGGCAGCTAACAGTGCTAACCGTTACGTTCCGACGTGAGTTGGATGTCAACAGTACAATGGGACTAGTAATACACATTTCAAGTCACTGTGCCGAAGAATGAAAAGGGGGTAGTGGTGGTTCCAAGTTAGTATCCAACCACACAAATAGTGGTTGATAGGCCTGACCAGCAGCAGCCGGTGATGATTCAACTTCTTATGCCCCATAAACCTCTACCCGCTGTGCATCAGTTCGAACAAGATACAATCTAAGGTAATAAAGTAACTATATGTCTTTTCACGAGAGATTAATCCTGATGTAAAGATGGTATGTCCACGCCTCTGCCGAAGAAAGAGTTGTGATTCGCTGAGCGTGTAGTACCGACCTCCACCCCGTCAACGTCTCGTGTTCGGACGTACAGGGCTGCGCATCGCATACGACAACAATGCGAAGATCTGAACTTCTGAATAAACGACTAAACCTGGATCCTGTTCACCTGGTTTATTGAACACATTCACAATGCACTGCCTCTGGTCACTTCTGAGCGGTTTTCCTTGTGTACTTCACTACACGCGATGGTCATACCTCTTGCTCCATTTCTCTCACTATGAATACTGGCACTGACTGCTGCTGCAGGATGCAACATCTTATCTCCACACTGTACAGCTTGGGACTTTCCCTCACTACAAGAAGACCTCCTGTAATACACCACGCCTTATGCCTTCATTTCTCGTTATTTAATCACTATTTTTAAAACAAGACCATATATATACCGGTATATATGATAACCATATTTTAATTTGATTACGTACCCTTCCAAACCGTCTAAATGTAATAAACTAAAATTAATGCGACGTACTACTTTTTTTCGAGCTCACATACAGTCGAGTGAGTGCGACGGTTGCTTCTCCAATCAACTACGTCTGTGTCCACGTGCAAAGGCAAGGTGCTCCGCCTATTTGTTTACATCAGGATTAAACTCTCGTGAAACGCGGTATAGACACTATCTTCTGCTCTGTGATTTCCTTCATGTGTCACAAGTTTCGTGGCTTTCTTGGCTGCTAAATAGCGTATTCTCAAGTGTTTGGAATCGTGCATGGCGTTATCAATGAGAGAATCGTGCGTTATTTTGGCAATAAAGAAAGAATATACATTATCAACCTCGTGCCAGGCTGCGTGGCTGAATGGTCAACATCTTGTTCTTCCGTCCTAGGGCTTCTGGATTCGAGGTATTTTGATCTTAAACGGGTTATTCTATTCTCTTTGGAACTAGGTGTTCATGCTTTCTCGAACATTCTTGCAACTCACACACAACACTATCCGCCACCACACTACACGCCAAATGCCGCGCACCCTCGTCGGAGGGTCTGCCTTACAAGGCCTGCGCCATGGGAAGGAAGAATATACGAATGAAAACATTGACCGTCCGCCTCTGTAGTGTAGTGGTTAGTGTGATTAGCTGCCACCCCCGGAGGCCCGGGTTCGATTCCAGACTCTGCCACGAAATTTGAAAAGTGGTACGAGGGCTGGAACGGGGTCCACTCAGCCTCGGGAGGTCAACTGAGTACAGGTGGGTTCAATTCTCACCTCAGCCATCCTGGAAGTGGTTTTCCGTGGTTTCCCACTTCTCCTCCAGGCAAATGCCGGGATGGTACCTAACTCAAGGTCATGGCCACTTCCTTCCCACTTCCTAGTCTATCCCTTCCAATGTTCCCATCCCCCTGCAAGGCCCCTGTTCAGCATAGCAGGTGAGGCAGCCTGGGCGAGGTACTGGCCATCCTCCCCAGTTGTATCCCCGATCCAGAGTCTGGAGCTCCAGGACACTGTCCTTGAGGGGGTAGAGGTGGAATCCCTCGCTGAGTCTGAGGGAAAAACTGACCCTTGAAGGTAAACAGATAAAAAAGAAGAAAATAACTGTGACCAGCGACACGATATGATAGTTTATCCCAGAGAGTAAGTGACTTCTAAACAAGTAATTATCTAAACTTGCTTTGTTGAATTATTTACAGCGTATCAAAACTTCTTCCATTATAATGGTCAAATATAAACGCTTTTAAACTGGCTATAAATGTCACATTTGTCGTGTATGTTTGATGTTGAGCGAATAATAAATATCACCGTTGGAAAAGTGAATCTCGATCTACAGTAGGCTAATAGAAGTAAGTTACTTTATAATAATCCTAGTCTGTAGAGTGTGCGTAATGTTCTATATCGCTCGATACTGACAACACTGTTTTTTTTTTTTTGCTAGGGGCTTTACGTCGCACCGACACAGATAGGTCTTATGGCGACGATGGGATAGGAAAGGCCTAGGAGTTGGAAGGAAGCGGCCGTGGCCTTAATTAAGGTACAGCCCCTGCATTTGCCTGGTGTGAAAATGGGAAACCGCGGAAAACCATCTTCAGGGCTGCCGATAGTGGGATTCGAACCTACTATCTCCCGGATGCAAGCTCACAGCCGCGCGCCTCTACGCGCACGGCCAACTCGCCCGGTGACAACACTGTGAGGTCGGAAAATCGTAGACAGACTTGACAGAAGAGGATATCGGGAATTTTGGTAAAAGAAAAAAAGGAAATATGGGAAGGAATGCACTTCCTTACAACATATCGACAGCAGGTAATTGTTACCAAATAAGAATTAAATATCAACTAGACATTGTTGGTCAAGAGGGTAGAGTGGGCTGGACATGTGTTGACGTGTCAGTGATGATGCTGATAATGATGTTGATGATGAAACAGGAAATAAATAAATAAAGAAATAAATAGTTCTCCTGTCTCCCAATATCCTGAGATGGTTCCGGGTTCAGGAAAGGAATGAGAACTTCAGGCGATATATTTGTCATCAAATCAATAATAAATACTTAAAGAGAAAAGATGGTAAATTGTATATTACAGCTGTAGATTTATAGAAATCTTTTGACTCTGTAAGCAGAGGGGTGGTCGTTGCAAAGATGGCTAAAATAGGGGTGTCAATTAAAATTCTTAATGCCATAAATGAACTGTTTACGGAGGTTAAATACGCGATTAAATTGGAAGAAGACTTAGCAGTGAGAAATATACATTAAAATATTGGGCTAAAACATGGGTGCAAATTATCACCTATACATTTTATTAACGACATTTTGGAAAATGAAGGAAATGAGAACATGACAAGCCCATGTCTTAACAGTAAACCAATTCTGGCCTAGCTTTCACAGACGACATCCTTCTGTTATCTTTAGCATCAGTTGGTATGCAAAGAAGCATTACAAACACTGTGAATATTGTACAGAATGGAATTTAAAAATTAACATTACGAAACCGAAAGTTGTGCCATCTGCCATCTTTGTGGTGTAGTGGTTAATGTGATTAGCTGCCACCCCCGGAGACTCGGGTTCGATTCCCGACTCTGCCACGAAATTTGAAAAGTGGTAGGAGGGCTGGAACGTGGTCCACTCAGCCTCGGAAGGTCAACTGAATAGAGGTGGGTTCGATTCCCACCTCAGCCATCCTGGAAGTGGTTTTCCGTGGCTTCCCACTTTTCCTCCAGGCAAATGCCGAGATGGTACCTAACTTAAGGCCACGGCTGCTTCCTTCCCTCTTCCTTGTCTATCCCTTCCAATCTTTCCATCCCCCTCAAGGCCCCTGCTCAGCATAGCAGGTGAGGCCGCCTGGGCGATGTACTGGTCATTATCCCCAGTTGTATCCTCGACCTAATAGCTCACGCTCTAGGACACTGCCCTTGAGGCGGTAGAGGTGGGATCCCTCGCTGAGTCCGTGGCAAAAATCAACCCTGGAGGGTAAACAGATTAAGAAGACGTTGTGACATGTAACAAAGTACAGTAAATAAAATTAAATAAAGAGAAAAGTGGTGGATAGAAAGTGTAGAGTTAGTAAATAAAATATTTAGGAATGAACCAGCATTTATTGGTAAGTGGAAAGAACAAATAAGATGATCAAAAATGAAAGGACTGGGAGCATTACCTAGCACGAGATGTATCGAGGTAGGTAAGGGTTATTCTGCCCGAAGGCAGGTCCGAACCTCCGCAGAGGTGTTCCTGAGCAGGAGTTTACGTGCGGTAGGATGGCCAGTTCCTTTCCGCTCCTCCATTACCTTACCACCCACCAACAGCGCGTGGCAACCCATCCAACTCCTGACCTCGCCCAATGTTTCTAAACTTCGGAGATCTCACAGGATCCGGTGTTTCAACACGGCTACGGCCGTTGGCATGTTTCGAGAAGAAGATGCCAAATACTGAATATAAAATGCAGAAATATTTTCTAAATTCACTTGTAGAATCCAGAGCATTGTACTGGAGAAGGCAGTAAGGAACTAGTGGTAATAGATACGTTCAGCAAAATAATAATGGGGCTGCCAGAATGTGCAGCTAATAGTGGAGTTAGAATTATGTATGAAGATATGAGTATACAAGCAGATATAGCTGAAAAGCCAACGAAATATTGGTTAAGATTAAAGAGAGGAAACGGAGGGAAATACTAAATTTAGCATACCAACATCATACGGAACATCTACACAATGATTACAATGATTATTGGGTAACCAAGATGAAAAGGATGCTAGGTAGAATAGGAGTGGGAGACCCCTGGGATAAAGAAGTTTGGAACGAACAAAATAAATTGAGTTAGAAAGTAACTGTTAGAGTGTAAGATACTGAAATGCAGATGATTATGTCATAATGTAGGACCAAAGGAACGTTAGTATCATTCTGTGAAATTAGCAAACATGTGTCAATAAATAAATACTTACGAATAGAGAAGTATGATGTATATTGTGGTAGCTAATGGCTGCCTAAAATTATAAGGTTCTAAGAGAGAAAAATGAAGAAAATCGTTGTTTGTTATGTGGAGAATTAATGGAGGAGACACATCTGTTTAGAGTATGTAAGAAAACAGACTCATTCAGGTTCTAATACCGGGGTAATGATTGCAAAGCAAAAATAGAAAGTGACAATTTAATACAATTATTTAAAAAAAGAATCGATCACACCGTGTAGGACAGTAAAATGTTTCGGTATAGTAAAAAATATGTGGTGAAAGAGAAAGAAAGCAAGCAAGCAAGCACAAAGTCATCTTTTAGTATTATGATGGTTGTATTGTCGTTGTCATTATTTTCCTTAAAGTAATTATTTGTAGTAAAATAGTATGTCAGTTGGCTTAGATTACAATAGAAGGAATGTTCCTTCATCAGCTGCTTGAGTTCCGTAGCTGTAGACTGAGAATATTCATTCATTCATTTATTCATTCATTCATTCATTCATCCATTCATTCCTTCAATAATAAGGGCTCTCTCTACCCAGTTGGTGGTTATCCGTGACTAGGACAGAGGATTACTTTCATTTTTTCATGCATGTAAAAATTAATTAATTAATTCATTCATTCATTCATTCATTCATTCATTCATTCATTCATTCATATTGTAATGTTCTCTTAGCTGCTGGGATTTCGTGGATGGAGCCTAAGAGCATTCGATTCATTCAATCATTCATTCACTCATTCAATAATGAATCCTCTCTCCCCAGTTGGTGGCTATCCGTGACAGGGAGGTAGGAGTGTTTATTAATTCATGTATGCATAAATATAATTCAATCATGCAATACTGCATGCATTCATTCTATTTATTCAGTCATTTATTCCATTCATAAAGTCTATGGTAAGTTGAGGAAAACTCTGTTCAGAATTGTGATATAAATAAATACTAGCACTAATACAACTTAATATGTATGTTGAATGCTCAGCCCGGAGGCTGATTTGATCCTCAACAGTTCCACCATCAGCTGTCGTAGGTGGCCTAGATGTCACTGAAGAGGCGTACTAGGGAAATGGGGAATGGTGTAGTTTCCCGTTGCTTTCCTCACTGAGCCAGAAGTTCCTATTACATATCAGTCTGCGAAGTGCATTAAAATAAACGCACCAACTGACCCATGTGAGCAATATTTTCACTCCATTCATAACAGGGACTGACTGTATAAGGAATGACATTACTAGTATCACTCATACCTCGGTCAATTTCATGTTGTCAGAGCCAAAGATGATACTGAGGCAGGTCAATGAAAGTAACAAATTTGTTCTAGCCCATACCAGAAGACATAGTACACTGAGAATACTAGGTCTTATCAGCAAAGGCATACAACTTAATAAGGGTAAGATAAATATTGTCCTAGACTTTATATCACTGTTAACCTCTAGTACAAAATATATAAAATTTTAAAAACTACAATTTAGAGACTGGGTGTAAATAGTGTTTAGGCTTAACTGTAATGTTTAAAGTGGCAATAGATAAATTATTGTAACAAGAAGAATCATGCATGTATCATAAAACCGATTTGGTTTACAATGAATTATTACGCTCTTCCCAACTCCAGGTGATCCGGAACTAGGAGATGGGAGTATTATATTCTCTTCTATTCTACTAGAACAGTGTTAGGGTAAGAAAAATTGATTCAAAGTGTAGCAAAAGCACATGCGGGGAGTTGGCAGTCCTGATCAACGATATTTTACAAGATGGAAATGAGTTTTCAGATGAAATTATTTTTACAATGCTCTGTTTGCAGACTTACTCTACTACACGGGAGTGAAATGTGGGTTGAGACAGAATATTGGTTTCATAAGATGGAAATAACAGACATGGAAGTAGTAAGAATGATAGCTGATAAAATAGATGAGAACAATCGCATGAAATTTTTAACTTTGAGGAAATCAAGCCAAAGTTAGGAATGAACATTATGGATAAAGCTGCTTGGTTGGTAGGTTCATGTGAGTCGAATAGAGACGAATAGGTTAACAAAAATAATAGTGGACTACACCATGAGGATAAGAATAGCAGAGTGCAGTATTAGGCACATAGTGGTTCAGAAGGTAAACCATTACACTTTCAACTGCAATGAACTAGTCTCTATCTCTGAAATTGATGGGGATTATAACTGCTTACCTCTTTCCAGGTAACTAATAGTACAAATATCCTCCATCGGAATATTCCCTCAGGGGGCAAAGACTGCAAAGACTGGTCAAAATGCCTGTTGATAACAGTACTGCAGCTGAGGTCAAAAAGTGAAGAGGCATATCTACTCAGATCACATGAGTCAGTTCATTAAATTATATATGCTATTACTTCTCCTGATGATCTTTTTCTTTACTTTACGTCGCACAGACACAGACAGTGCTTATTGCGACAATGGGACAGGAAAGGGCTGGGAGTTGCAAGGAAACAACCGTGGCCTTAATTAAGGTACAGCCCCAGCATTTGCCTTGTGGGGAAATTCTGATGAATTCAACAGTACTCAGATGGATTAGTAATTGCTTGCTCATGAACGACAGTTTCAGTTTAATAAATAAAACCCCTTCGCTTACGATACATTTTTCTATAACATCGCATTAAAATAATATTTCGGCGTGAAATAGTTTGTCGAACTTCAGGATTTGTATTACAAAAAACTGTAACTATTCCTCTAGATGATAAAAGATAAACATGTTATCTTTCTCACTATTAATGTTAAAATTGTATTATTTTGAGCCGTTGATCATGTTATATCTAACCACTCCATATTCGACCCCGTATTCATGTTGCAATGGAAGTAATTCTAAGAATATTCCTACTTTGTATCCATAAAAATGTACGGTAATTGCATTCGAAAATTGAACATACCGTGAGAATCCTAAAAAAGTGTTGTTGAACTCTGGCGAACTGTCTATAGGAGCACTAAAATCAATGCTCAAGTTACTTATACCGTATTTCGTGGAATAAAAAATTCACTTTCCTTATAGCCAATACAAATATTCAGGATTTAGACCTTATGTACAGAAAAAGGTCTAAATGAATGCAAAGTATATGTTAAAATGTGCAAATATATGCAAGTTCATATAATACGCCAGTTTGCTAAAATATGCTGATGAAACGCTTACTTTTTATCTGTTAAAAGAAGAAAAATATTATTTGCGTTCTAAAATTAAATACGATTGGTACACTGTAGAAGATAGTGAATAGGAGATATAAGACATAAACGTTGATCAAAATCAAGAAATGTAAGAAAATAAAGACTAGAGAATACTTTGACTAACGATAGCTTTTAAATACATAGATATTTTTCCTGTTACTTTTATTTTACAAAGTATCCTTTAACTCCAATGGATACAGTCTCTTTAAAAGCGCCCGTGTTGTGAATGTGTAAAGGGAACGTGAAGCTGGGGAATGTACGGAGTGGACCCCTTAAAATTTAGTTTGATGCAACACGTAATTTAATGACGACCTAAAAATATTGGTCTCCGTTCCTATAAGGGAAAACACCGAGGGTACAGTTGGGTTTAAACTCGACGATACAGACCGAATCGTTAGCGCCGATGGTAATTCAGTTATCGAAACTATTATAAATGCATGAAATGATCACAGCTGCGAATAACGGCAGAGCAGGAAGCGTTCATGGAGCCTGTGAACAGATACTATAGGCCTGTAGACTGCGAACTTCCTACTGATGGTTAGATTTCAACCTAGCTAAGGCGGGAGATGTACGCACCTCTACGGTTAAGAAACCAAGCCGTGTTTGGACATGTTTAATTCCCAGGCATGGCCTCTCCTTTTACTGTATGTTATAGATACATGTTTTTTTCTCATATTTTCAATGAATTAATTCTTATTTGTTCTGAAAATATCCATTTGTATCGGATGTTACGATTTTACAACAATTATGTTACGTAATTCATAGGAAAGTAGGTCTGTTGTTGGAACGGCTGCATCATAGCTCACTTTGTGAGATATCCTTGAGAAAACATTCCCGAAGTGTTAAAGTCAGATCGTGGAGCTCCTGATGTAGCTACAAATATTGCTGATGAAATGTATTGTTTGTGTAATACTCGCATAACAGATTTTGTTGGTCTGTTGTGCAAGTGCCTATGTACCAGCGTAAGGAGCTTTACCGGACAGCGTCTAAAGCAACGTCTTCATTATTAGTAGCTCCGAAGCGTATTGGCTGTCGATTTCCTTCTCTCAGGAAATCGCTTGTGATACAGATGTTGCCACTGCAATGACTTCTGTCATGTACCTCCATACATCAGTAACATATCAACGTAATAGTCACTGGAATACGTTGGTTGTGTAGGTTAGTTAAAATTATTATGTTCACATCCACTACACGAGTTAATGGACACGCTTTGTGTTGTGACCTTGTTTTTAGAGGAGTGGAGAGCAGACAGTACACATTCTTAAAAAAGACATTGTGTTATCGTATCAAAAGAGACACTCTGCCATTCATGGGCATAATTAAGTTGTAAATTACTTCCAAAATATCTGAGTAGTATAGTATTCGAAACGTGGTTCCACTTTCAGATCTTAAATAACTTACCGATTCATCCAGAATGACGGCACAATTCTGGCTCGCAGGAGACGCACTAGTAATGCATCCCTCCTTTACCCCAGCTTTAAATTCCATGTAAAATCTCGTATTCATGTTTTACAACGAGTAGTATAATTGGATGGTTCGGGCGCCACCTCCACCTCAGGCTCCCAGTGGCCACCTCCACCTCCACCTCAGCCAGAGGCCTCCCAGTGGCCACCTCCACCTCCACCTCAGCCAGAGGCCTCCCAGATGCCTCCTCCACCTCAGCCAGAGGCCTCTTCCAGTGCTGCCAACTTAACCTAACTAGCGCGAAATTTGAATTTGTAAACAAAGCCACGTGCTTTTTGACAGACAACAACGCATCGCTAACCTCAGTACTGCCATCTTGACGGGCCTAAACCTCAGTAGTGCCAACTTAACCTAACTAGCGCGAGGTAAACAAAGCCACGTGCTTTTTGACAGCCACGTGCTTTTTGACAGATTTGTAAACAAAGCCACGTGCTTTTTGACAGACAACAACGCATCGCAAACCTCAGTACTACCATCTTGACGGGCCTAAACCCCAGTAGTGCCAACTTAACCTAACTAGCATGAGGTAAACAAAGCCACGTGTTTTTTGACAGCCACGTGCTTTTTGACAGATTTGTAAACAAAGCCACGTGCTTTTTGACAGACAACAACGCATCGCTAACCTCAGTACTGCCATCTTGACGGGAATAAACCTCGGTGGTACCAACTTAACCTAACTAGCTCGAGATAAACAAAGCCACGTGCTTTTTGACAGCCACGTGCTTTTTGACAGCTGTCATCCGCCATCTTTAAACTACAGAGCGCTGTGCTGCCCTCTTTCGTCACCTGTCATCGGCAGTGCTGCCATCTTGGCGGGCCTAAACCTTAGTGCTACCAACTTAACCTCACTAGCTCGAGATAAACAAAGCCACGTGCTTTTTGACAGCCACGTGCTTTTTTGACAGCTATCATCCGCCATCTTTAATCCATAGAGCACAGTGCTGCCCTCTTTAGCTACTTACCTTTGAAATGTGGTGGCGGATAATTTGAAAAAATGCTTTTTTGACAGCAGCCATCTTTGAGCGCCGTGCTACACTCTTTAGCTAGTTACCTTTGAAATGTGGTGGCAGGCAATTCCACATGACAGCAGTCATCTTTAATCAAGAGAGCACCGTGCTGCCCTCTATGTGGTGGCGGCAAATTGAAAAATTCTACATGCTCTTGTTTGAAAACAAACTCACGCGCTTTTTTGACAGCCGTCATCCGCCATCTTTAATCAACAGAGCACAGTGCTGTACTCTTTAGCTAGATACCTTTGAAATGTGGTGGCGGCAATTTGAAAAATTCTATGTGCTCTTGTTGGGAAACAAAGCCACGTGCTTTTTTGACAGCTGTCATCCGCCATCTTTAATCAATAGAGCGCTGTGCTGCTATCATGCGGGCAATTTCGTCAGCTGTCATCCGCCATCTTTAATCCAGAGAGAACAGTGCTGCACTCTATGTGGTGGCGGTAAATTCCACGTGCTTTACAAACCCATGTGCTTTTCTGACAGCTGTCATCCGCCATCTTTGAGAACAGTGCTGCACTCTATGTGGTGGCGGCAAATTCCACGTGCTTTACAAACCTATGCGCTTTTCTGTCATCCACCATCTTTAATCTAGAGAGAACAGTGCTGCACTCTATGCGGTGGCGGCAAATTCCACGTGCTTTACAAACCTATGCGCTTTTCTGTCATCCACCATCTTTAATCTAGAGAGAACAGTGCTGCACTCTATGTGGTGGCGGCAAATTCTACGTGCTCTTATTTGGAAACAAATTCTACTCGCTCTTCAGCTGTCATCCACCATCTTTAATCAAGAGAGCACCGTGCTGCCCTCTTTGTGGTGGCGGATAATTTGAAAAAATTCTTTTCGACAAGCAGCCATCTTTAATCCAGAGAAAACAGTGCTGCCCTCTTTAGCTACTTACCTTTCAGGCGGTTAATTTGAAAAATTCTTTTCGACAAGCTGCCATCTTTAATCCAGAGAGAACAGTGCTGCCCTCTTTAGCTACTTACCTTCGAGGCGGTTAATTTGAAATATTCTAGCTGCCATCTTTAATGAAAAGAGCATCGTGGTGCTATCTTGCGGGTAATATTTTACGTCACAGCTGTCATCCACCATCTTGCATTGCTAACCTTAGTGCTGCCCTCTTTAGCTACTTACCTTTGACGAGCTGTCATCCGCCATCTTTAATCCAGAGAGAACAGTGCTGCACTCTATGTGGTGGCGGATAATTTGAAAAAATCTTTTTGACAAGCAGCCATCTTTAATCAACAGAGAGAACAGTGCTGCCATCTTTAGCTACCGCCATCTTACATCGTTTACCTCGCTGCTGCACTCTATGTGGTGGCGGCTAATTCGAACAAGTTTAATCACGCATCAGGCAAGCTAGAGTAAGCACGTGCTGTTGTGATGACGTCATCATGCATGTTTAGACTTGTCCGTTTTCTTAAGAGTAAGTCGGTGTAAAGGAATGTGGTAGCGGTAAATTCGAACAAGTTTAAACATGCATCGGGAAAGCTAGAGTAAGCACGTGCTGTTGTGATGACGTCATTGTGCATGTTTAGACCTGATCGTTTTTCTTAAGAGTAAGTCGGTGTAAAGCAATGCAATAAGTACAACATTTTTTGAATGCGATCAAATATTTATTTACAAATGTACTACAACAGTGTTCGTTTTTGCTGCTGACAAGGTTGGTGTGCTTCTTAACAACGTATGCTTCTGAAATGCCTCCTGCAACATTCAAATTAAACAAAGCATTTAGAAATATATTATACTAAGTATGTTATGCTTTACAGAGAAGATCATATACTTCTTACCTTGCTGTTATTCCTTTTCGGAATCATCATCATCATCATCATGAGGTACTAGAGAAAGTTCATTCATACACTGTGTACAGTGTTCAATCCTCGGATTTGGTCCATCCCAATCATCATCACCATTTTCTCCTCGATGCTTGTAATGTCGTTCACAAGTTCTGCATAAAGCTACTTCGATTGACATCTTACTGTGTAGAGGAAGGATGTCCCAAAAATTATGTACGTAAGAGGCAGCGTACGTATATAAAAATCCTGGTGGTAAGTATTGAATAAGATGTTTCGGCATCGACGATCTACGTTTATAGAACATCTTAATAGCCTCACTCACTCGTGAAACATAAATAAGATGTTGCGTATGAGCATGCAAACAGCATGCACATTTACAGTTTTGTTCCATAGCGTACGATGTCGAAGCACACACTAATGAAAATGATAAAGATCTATTCTTATTTATAGTCTCGTAACAATATTCGTTAGCGGATGGTAAGTAACATCACTCATATGAATAATAAGACAATAGGCTGCTGTGTTAGCAGGAATGTTTTCAGATGTTTCAAATTCTAAACGAATATCAACTGGAGATTCTTTTATAGATTCTTCGTGATAAGAGCAGTCTATAACTACAATCGGTGCTTTATTTTTAAATTCTTGAGGTGTAAATAGCGGACGATCTTCTTTCTGATAATACGATGATTGAAATTTACAAAACATGTCATAGAGCATCCCAAACTTATTTTTCTCAAAGTTAATGTCGATGTTTTCGTAGGGATACGTAATTCCATTGAGATATAGTCTAACGTGTCTTAATTTGCAGTGATCAAACAGTGAGCTATCTTTTTCGTGATTGAATTTACGATTAGTTTGAAATCCAAAAATAATGTACAAGGGCTTCTCAGTAAAACGTGATGTTTTAACAGCCCAGCTATGCTTGTTTGTAGGTGGTAACACAGGATATTCATGCAGCTCCCAACTTCTAAAACGTATAGGTAATGGTGTATCATTTTCTACAATCTTGAGCAATCGAAGTTTTTCACGATCAGATAAGGTTACATGTGGGATCCGCCACAGTATACGATGCAGTGTTATTTTCGATTCTACAGGTGTTTCTACTGCTTTAAGAGAATTGTAATCACTTCGATCACGGATTAGAATAAGCTCTTGTTTTACGTTGATTATAATACGTGTAAAGTCTTCTGCGAATCCAAAAATATGTTTCAGTGATAACATACCCGTAAAAGTTCCATCCTCATTAATCATCCAGTTGTTAGTAGCTTTTGGACACCATCCAGCCATCCGCAAAAGATTACTTTCTTCATCACAGAAAGAAGGGTAGAGTTTCATTGCGCTTGTAATACCAACATTCTTCGTTCGATCTATTTCAACATTATTTACTTCATATCGCGCTTCAGAAAAGAGAAAAGCTAGAGCATGGTTGTTTAGTTGTGAAGTGCTTGGTCCACTTCCATCAGACTTTTCTAATCGTCCTTCAATATAGAGGTAGCTTTCGTGTGGTAAGGTGTAAACATCTTGTTGATTAATAATAAAATGAATTTCATCATTGTTATTTAATCCAAACGTAAAAGGTTGATAGGAATGAAGCTCACTTCGTACTACACCTTCACGACTTTCTACTGCATTCGTAATGTCTAGCAATTCTTCCATTCTGTTGTAGTAGTGTATATCCTAAATCTTGGAGTATCTGCTTATGGGTATCTGTTAACTCGATGAGTCTCTGCACACATGTAGTATGTCTTCGGAATGTACACCGTGTTTTATAGATGGTTTTCATACTGGTTTAAGATGTAGTTTGTAAGCTACGTACGCGTGCTGATCTAAATGAATAAGCTGATTATGTTTATTTACAAGTCTAAGAGTTATGTTGCTAATGTGTTTTACAGACACAGGATGATAAAGAACTACTGCTGGTTTCTCACAAATAGTATATCCACGTTTCTCTGTAACAATAAAGTCGTGCAGGACGTGCGAAGGTTGTAGATTACTATTCAAGTCTGTAATAATATTACAAGTAATGTTCACATTATAATCATCGAAGAGTTTTATAGGTTGATCAGACTCGTAACGTACGTTCGGTAGGAGCTCCCTCGATGAAAATCCAAGCAGTGGGCCAATCGAATCAGGTTGTGATTTGAAGTCAATCTTAAATGATGATTCAATAACACATTTATGCGTAATGTTGCTTATAGTGATTGAGAACTTGTAATTATGATTACTAAAACTATCTTCCCCAAACTGATCAATTAACGTACTTTCAATATAGTCGTGAATATCATCTACTGTATAACTACCTGAGGGTAGTGTTAGCACATACTCATCGTAATAGAACTTGTTTAAACCATCACGCACATTATAGATTTTATTGTAGCTTTCAAACGATACTAGTCCAAGACTATGCGGCTGATAACCAAGTTCGATTGGCGGATTAAAATAGATAGTTGTTTCAGGTCCTTCTCCACGTACAGCAAACGTTCTTTCACTGTTCGTCATCACGTAGACACTAATACACTTTCTCTACTGTCTGGGTTTGATATAAGAAC
This sequence comes from Anabrus simplex, assembly GCF_040414725.1. Lineage (NCBI taxonomy): Eukaryota > Metazoa > Arthropoda > Insecta > Orthoptera > Tettigoniidae > Anabrus > Anabrus simplex. Next base: position 921,799,430 of record NC_090266.1, on the reverse strand, counting down.
ATAAGACATAATCGTCCGCACATGCGTGTATTAAAGTTTTGCACACGGTTTTTATTGTAAACAATGTCTGCACTAAATGAATAAGCTGATTATGTTTATTTACAAGTCTAAGAGTAATGTTGCTAATGTGTTTTACAGACACAGGATGATAAAGAACTACTGCTGGTTTCTCACAAATAGTATATCCACGTTCCTCTGTAACAATAAAGTCGTGCAGGACGTGCGAAGGTTGTAGATTACTATTCAAGTCTGTAATAATATTACAAGTAATGTTCACATTATAATCATCGAAGAGTTTTATAGGTTGATCAGACTCGTAACGTACGTTCGGTAGGAGCTCCCTCGATGAAAATCCAAGCAGTGGGCCAATCGAATCAGGTTGTGATTTGAAGTCAATCTTAAATGATGATTCAATAACACATTTATGCGTAATGTTGCTTATAGTGATTGAGAACTTGTAATTATGATTACTAAAACTATCTTCCCCAAACTGATCAATTAACGTACTTTCAATATAGTCGTGAATATCATCTACTGTATAACTACCTGAGGGTAGTGTTAGCACATACTCATCGTAATAGAACTTGTTTAAACCATCACGCACATTATAGATTTTATTGTAGCTTTCAAACGATACTAGTCCAAGACTATGCGGCTGATAACCAAGTTCGATTGGCGGATTAAAATAGATAGTTGTTTCAGGTCCTTCTCCACGTACAGCAAACGTTCTTTCACTGTTCGTCATCACGTAGACACTAATACACTTTCTCTACTGTCTGGGTTTGATATAAGAACATAAGACATAATCGTCCGCACATGCGTGTATTAAAGTTTTGCACACGGTTTTTATTGTAAACAATGTCTGCACTGCTTCCGAAATAACGTATGAGCTCAAAAGGAGGAGGTAAATCTCCATAGCTATCAAAATACCATACTTTAGATTTACGTTTTACATAAGCAACGTAATGAGTTCCAGGTCCACGACTGTCGTCCAAGTTAATTACGGCACTTTCACGTTCACGTGGACGTGCTGGTAGTTGATCACGCATATACACTCCTCGAAAATAATGAATTCCTAGTTGTTTAGCAAACGTAAAAACTTCATCATGCGTTAGAGCTCGATATGGCAGTGCATTCAGTAGACGTTTTTTGGAGAAATGTAGATACCAAGCCCTTTCTTGTATGGCGCTAGCTTCATGTTCACACCTTTGCCTCGTAACGCAATTGCCTCCATCGTCTTGTTATGACGTTCACTCTCTTTCAACTGTTGTTTCGCTTCTTCTACAGCTTTGACAGTTCTCGCTACAGCACTAGCACCACCTAGCAATGACCCTAAAGCTGCTAAGCCAGCAAACAGCGCAGGAAGAAATCCTCCTCGTTTTGGTACAGGAATAATTCGCGCACGTTTACTAAATATTGCTCTGCACTTTGGAGAAATTCTCGCTCTTGCTGCGCGTAACGCCTTAGTAATAGCTACACGAGGATTGTATTCCCCTCGAATAGCTTTTTGCGCAGCCTTTATAACATCTTTCCATCCAACAGTTTTTACTTTCTTCTTCTTCTTCATGTCGTTTGGATATCGTTGTTTCACCATGCTGGACACGACTTTACTAGTCAAGAGCAAATCATAAACTAACCGTTGCCTCTTGTTTCGTTTAATATATATATTACTATTACGTACTTTATGATTCAGTTATCATGAAGATTATAAAGCAGCAAGACACGCTACCTGTTACCGACATTGTACCACATCTCTTACCTAGTTCTAGTACAACTACAAGAAAACGTCATGGAACGTTGTTTCCTTTTACTGTCCGATGTATTATATCAGGTCCGTCGGGATGCGGTAAAACAAATCTTTTACTCACAATTATTACTTCTGTAAATGGTGTACGCTTCGAGAATATTTACGTTTTTGCAAAGTCACTCTATCAGCCGCTATATACTATTCTACAAACTGTAATGCACGATCTAGTTAAAGATGGAATAAGATATTTTAAATTTAATTCACATGAGCAAGTACCATCACCAGACGATGTGCTTCCTAATTCTCTAATGATCTTTGATGATGTCGCAACAGAACAGCAAAACGTTATTCGTGCATTCTTTAGTATGGGTCGACATAAATATGTTGATTGCATTGTTACGAGACTATAAATAAGAATAGATCTTTATCATTTTCATTAGTGTGTGCTTCGACATCGTACGCTATGGAACAAAACTGTAAATGTGCATGCTGTTTGCATGCTCATACGCAACATCTTATTTATGTTTCACGAGTGAGTGAGGCTATTAAGATGTTCTATAAACGTAGATCGTCGATGCCGAAACATCTTATTCAATACTTACCACCAGGATTTTTATATACGTACGCTGCCTCTTACGTACATAATTTTTGGGACATCCTTCCTCTACACAGTAAGATGTCAATCGAAGTAGCTTTATGCAGAACTTGTGAACGACATTACAAGCATCGAGGAGAAAATGGTGATGATGATTGGGATGGACCAAATCCGAGGATTGAACACTGTACACAGTGTATGAATGAACTTTCTCTAGTACCTCATGATGATGATGATGATGATGATTCCGAAAAGGAATAACAGCAAGGTAAGAAGTATATGATCTTCTCTGTAAAGCATAACATACTTAGTATAATATATTTCTAAATGCTTTGTTTAATTTGAATGTTGCAGGAGGCATTTCAGAAGCATACGTTGTTAAGAAGCATACCAACCTTGTCAGCAGCAAAAACGAACACTGTTGTAGTACATTTGTAAATAAATATTTGATCGCATTCAAAAAATGTTGTACTTATTGCATTGCTTTACACCGACTTACTCTTAAGAAAAACGATCAGGTCTAAACATGCACAATGACGTCATCACAACAGCACGTGCTTACTCTAGCTTTCCCGATGCATGTTTAAACTTGTTCGAATTTACCGCTACCACATTCCTTTACACCGACTTACTCTTAAGAAAACGGACAAGTCTAAACATGCATGATGACGTCATCACAACAGCACGTGCTTACTCTAGCTTGCCTGATGCGTGATTAAACTTGTTCGAATTAGCCGCCACCACATAGAGTGCAGCAGCGAGGTAAACGATGTAAGATGGCGGTAGCTAAAGATGGCAGCACTGTTCTCTCTGTTGATTAAAGATGGCTGCTTGTCAAAAAGATTTTTTCAAATTATCCGCCACCACATAGAGTGCAGCACTGTTCTCTCTGGATTAAAGATGGCGGATGACAGCTCGTCAAAGGTAAGTAGCTAAAGAGGGCAGCACTAAGGTTAGCAATGCAAGATGGTGGATGACAGCTGTGACGTAAAATATTACCCGCAAGATAGCACCACGATGCTCTTTTCATTAAAGATGGCAGCTAGAATATTTCAAATTAACCGCCTCGAAGGTAAGTAGCTAAAGAGGGCAGCACTGTTCTCTCTGGATTAAAGATGGCAGCTTGTCGAAAAGAATTTTTCAAATTAACCGCCTGAAAGGTAAGTAGCTAAAGAGGGCAGCACTGTTCTCTCTGGATTAAAGATGGCTGCTTGTCGAAAAGAATTTTTTCAAATTATCCGCCACCACAAAGAGGGCAGCACGGTGCTCTCTTGATTAAAGATGGTGGATGACAGCTGAAGAGCGAGTAGAATTTGTTTCCAAATAAGAGCACGTAGAATTTGCCGCCACCACATAGAGTGCAGCACTGTTCTCTCTAGATTAAAGATGGTGGATGACAGAAAAGCGCATAGGTTTGTAAAGCACGTGGAATTTGCCGCCACCGCATAGAGTGCAGCACTGTTCTCTCTAGATTAAAGATGGTGGATGACAGAAAAGCGCATAGGTTTGTAAAGCACGTGGAATTTGCCGCCACCACATAGAGTGCAGCACTGTTCTCAAAGATGGCGGATGACAGCTGTCAGAAAAGCACATGGGTTTGTAAAGCACGTGGAATTTACCGCCACCACATAGAGTGCAGCACTGTTCTCTCTGGATTAAAGATGGCGGATGACAGCTGACGAAATTGCCCGCATGATAGCAGCACAGCGCTCTATTGATTAAAGATGGCGGATGACAGCTGTCAAAAAAGCACGTGGCTTTGTTTCCCAACAAGAGCACATAGAATTTTTCAAATTGCCGCCACCACATTTCAAAGGTATCTAGCTAAAGAGTACAGCACTGTGCTCTGTTGATTAAAGATGGCGGATGACGGCTGTCAAAAAAGCGCGTGAGTTTGTTTTCAAACAAGAGCATGTAGAATTTTTCAATTTGCCGCCACCACATAGAGGGCAGCACGGTGCTCTCTTGATTAAAGATGACTGCTGTCATGTGGAATTGCCTGCCACCACATTTCAAAGGTAACTAGCTAAAGAGTGTAGCACTGAGGTTTGTGATGCAAGATGGCGGATGATAGCTGTCAGAAAAAAGCACGTGAGTTTGTTTAAGAGGGCAGCACGGTGCACAAAGATGGCTGCTGTCAAAAAGCATTTTTCAAATTATCCGCCACCACATTTCAAAGGTAAGTAGCTAAAGAGGGCAGCACTGTGCTCTATAGATTAAATATGGCGGATGACAGCTGTCAAAAAACACGTGGCTTTGTTTACCTCGCGCTAGTTAGGTTAAGTTGGTAGCACTAAGGTTTAGACCCGTCAAGATGGCAGCACTGCCGATGACAGGTGACGAATTTTGCAGCTACTGCGATATAGAGGGCAGCACAGTGCTTTGTGGTTTAAAGATGGCGGATGACAGCTGTCAAAAAAGCACGTGGCTGTCAAAAAGCACGTGGCTTTGTTTACCTCGCGCTAGTTAGGTTAAGTTGGCACTACTGAGGTTTAGGCCCGTCAAGATGGCAGTAATGAGGTTAGCGATGCGTTGTTGTCTGTCAAAAAGCACGTGGCTGTCAAAAAACACGTGGCTTTGTTTACCTCGCGCTAGTTAGGTTAAGTTGGCACTACTGAGGTTTGGGCCCGTCAAGATGGCAGCAGTGAGGTTAGCGATGCGTTGTTGTCGATGACAGCTGTCAAAAAGCACGTGGCTTTGTTTACAAATTCAAATCTCCCGCCAAAATTCACATTTCCCGCAGAATTCAAATTTCCCGCCAAAATTCAAATTTCCCGCGCCGCGGGCGGAGGAGGAGGCTGCAGAACTGTCCCATTATACTACTAATTGTATAACATGACTAGTTTTCATTTGGCAAGTACAAAAAGTAATCTCATGAATTCTCTGTCTTTTTCGGTACTTACCTCGAACAAAAAGGAAGAATTGGTAGGATTCCAACCTTCCCTTCTAACCATAGCACCCCAATGTTTCCTTCGAGTTAGGTGCCGAGGAAAAGCTTTCATTTCAAACTCGTTTCGGGTCTGTTTGTGCATCCACAAGCACAACAGCCAGGCATGTTATTTATTTAAAACTCAGGCCACTGAAATCCATACATGATTCAAAGCGATTAATCCTCCGTGGCTAATAATGCAATACTTCACTGACATTCCGTAAAAGGAGATCTTACACTGTGTAGAATGCATATGTTCACATCATCTGACTGAGTATTTAGTTAAAAGATGGTGGAGTCAATCTGAACGAAGCACTCGTTGGCCACACTGTGCATATAGAGTCACTTTATTACACAGCTTCGAAACACACACATACTACGCACAAAAATGGGTTCACACTGTTCTCTATTTCGAACGAACGTACGACCCCACATGGGGACGTGAAAATCAAAGCTTGACTACTATCAAGTATCCAAATGGGGTCGCTTGGCACTCTACATGTTAAATATCATTATGTTTTGCTTTTTATTTTGATGTAGCCTACTTCTTTCTTTATTCTCCTTTCGTTATCTCGAATTGTCTTCTTTTGGTATAATTTCTGGTAATATTTTGTTCTCCTGTAATTGTTGTAGTTTTTTATTTTATGTATTGTATGTGTGCTATACAAATGTAAGCAGGTATTACCACTGGAATATCTACCAACTGCATTGAATTTGTTAAAACTAAAGATTTCCTTCTTTCTTTAAATTTGAAAAGATTACTCCCTTAAATCACTTGTTTGAGGGTTGTTCCTTACTGTGAAATATTATTATAATTTTGCCCATGCAACTTTCTCGAATTTCCTTCGGCTTCTTTCCTAGTTATTACCCTTAGTTTACCATCTATCTCCACTTAATTCCTCGAGAGTGGTCCTCAAATCCCGTGAGACGCAAGCCGCTTCATTCTCCCTTCTCTTTTATCTCCACTTAAAGAGATCTTTAACCCCCCATTATTTACATATTTTGTTTCTTATTTTTTCGTATTTCGTTACCTTCATGCCCAACACCACCACGTTACTGATGAACTCGTAAGACGACCTTAGGAGAGGTAATACTGTAACAGGGCGAGAGCTGACAAAACCTGCTCCGTAGAGCACTTGGTTATGACCGCCCACACCAAGGCACTCATTCGACCTTCAGAATTAACAAAGGAGTAGATAAAGTACGTATTACTGGTAATTAACTTTTTAATTATGTCCTATGTACAGTAAGATGATTTTACTATTCTATAGACTGGGTATCAGATCACGTGGCATTACGAATAATGCCAACTTTTCTGCTACAAATACATCTTTGTCCTCGCCTGAAAAGATCACCAGTGTTTTAGCATGTTTTAATAATAATAATAATAATAATAATAATAATAATAATAATAATAATAATAATAATAATAATAATAATAATAATAATAATAATAATAATAATAATAATAATAATGTTCAGATGTGGTAGCCGTTGAAATATACATAGGATTTTTTACCGAGCTCGAGCTCGATAGCTGCAGTCGCTTAAGTGCGGCCAGTATCCAGTATTCGGGAGATAGTGGGTTCGAACCCCACTGTCGGCAGCCCTGAAGATGATTTCCGTGGTTTCCCTTTTTCTAACCAGGCGGACGCTAGGGCTGTGCCTTAATTAAGGACAAGGCCGCTTCCTTCCCACTCCAAGCCCTTTCCTGTCCTATCGTCGCTGTAAGACTTATCTGTGTCGGTGTGACGTAAAGCAACTTTGGAAAAAGGTACATAGTATTTTTAAATGAAAAGTCTCGTCCAAACTGTTTGGATTTCATCTAAAAACAGAAATCACGTTGTTATGTTTGCGATATCAACACTCACGTAAAACTAAAAGCTTGGTTATAACAATGTTACAATCTGAAAAATAATAAAGCTAGTGGAGAAGACTCTATAACAGCTGAACTTTTGAAATGGTCTCAATCAAAAATCATTGAAGAGCTTCAGTTTATCTTTGAATATATTTGGAGAACAGACAGGATTCCAGAATAATGGAAAGTGGCCCAAATACGCCCAATGCATAAAAAGGGGGTCAAACAAAAGGTTCATAACTATAGAGGCATCTCTCTTCTGCAAATTGCATTCAAGGTATTCTCAAAAATATTGCTGAATAGAAACATCACTTGACAAGCAACCGGGTAACAAGCTGGATTTCGAAAAGGTAGATCTTGTTCAGAACAAATATTTAACTTAAAATCCATAATTCGCCACATTGTTGTGACTTTTGTAGATCTTAAAAAGGCCTTTGACACGGTTGATACAGAAACCATAGATTAAAAAGTTCGTGAATTTGGAATTAAATCTAAATTGGCAAACCTAATACGTGAAACACTTACTGACACAATTTCAAAGGTGAAATTTATGGATGAGATATCAAAATCTATTAAGATAAATACAGGGGTACGGCAAGGTGACGGTTTATCACCCCTTCTATTCAACAGTGTTCTAGGGAAAATTGTAAGAATTTGGAATGTAAAGCTTAATGAACATAATATTTTGCCGGTAACTTTGGAGGAAAAAACAAAGGCATTGGAATAAATTCCCTAGCATTTGCAGACGATTTTGCTATATTGTCAGAAAACCTAACTAATGCAACAACACAAAACAGGAAAAATAGCCAACAAGACAGGTTTGAGAATCTCCGTGGAAAGAACAACATTTATTACAAACATCAAGAACGCAATTTTTGGTAACAGATATTGGTCCAGTTGAAAGAGTAACGAAATTCAAATACCTGGGAGTCATAATTCAAGAAAATGGTTTAGACAAATCTGCTGTAGAATAAAGGGTACACAAGATGGAATGATAATATGGTATCACAAAGAATGTTTATACCACAAAGTACATGCATACATATATTATCATTAGAGACTGTTATGCCTTTCAGCGTTCAGTCTGCAAGCCTCTGTGGATTTACAAAACGTCGCTACAATCCTCGATTTGCAACTAGTGCTGTGGCCTCATTTAGTTCTATACCTCTTATCTTTAAATCGTTAGAAACTGAGTCTAACCATCGTCGTCTTGGTCTACCTCTACTTCTCTTACCCCTCCATAACAGAGTCCATTATTCTCCTAGGTAACCTATCCTCGTCTATTCGCCTCACATGACCCCACCACCGAAGCCGGTTTATGCGTACAGCTTCATCCATTGAGTTCATTCCTAAATTAGCCTTTATCTCCTCATTCCGGGTACCCTCCTGCCATTGTTCCCACCTGTGTGTACCAGCAATCATTCTTGCTACTTTCATGTCTGTTACTTCTGACGTATGAATAAGATATCCTGAGTCCACCCAGCTTTCGCTCCCGTAAAGCAAAGTTGGTCTGAAAACAGACCGTTGTAAAGATAGTTTCGTCTGGGAGCTGACTTCCTTCTTACAGAATACTGTTGATCGCAACTACGAGCTCACTGCATTAGCTTTATGACACCTTGATTCAATCTCACTTACTATATTACCATCCTGGGAGAACACACAACCTAAATACTGGAAATTATCGACCTGTTCTAGCTTTGTATCACAAATCTGACATTCAATTTTGTTGAATTTCTTACCTACTGACATCAATTTAATCTTCGAGAGGATAATTTTCATACCATACTCATTGCACCTGTTTTCAAGTTGCAAGATATTAGACTGCAGGCTTTCGGCACAATCTGCCATTAAGACCAAGACGTCAGCATAGGCCAGACTGCTTACTACATTTCCACCTAACTGAATCCCTCCCTGCCATTTTATACCTTTCACCAGATGAGCCATGAAAAACTACGAACAGCAAAGGTGTCTAACTCCTGTAAGTACCCTGAACCAAGAACTCATTCTACCATCAATTCTCACTGAAGCCCAATTGTCAACATAAATGCCTTTAATTGATTTTAATAATCTACCTTTAATTCCATAGTCCCCCAATGTACCGAACATCTTTTCCCTCGGTACTCTGTCTTATGCTTTCTCTAGATCTACTTCTAGATCTACTTCTCTAGATCTATTCCTCTCGTAACATTTTTCAATTACTTGCCGCATACTGAAATTCTGATCCTGACAGTCTCTGTGGTCTGAAACCACACTGATTCTCATCCAACTTCCTCTCAACCACTGATCGCACTCTCCCATCCAAGATGCCAGTGAATACTTTGCCTGGTACACTAATCAATGAGATACCACGATAGTTGTTGCAATCCTTCCTGTTCCCTTTCTTATAGATAAGTGCAATTACTGCTTTTGTCCAATCTGAAGGTACATTACCAACACTCCATGCTAATCTCACTACTCTATGAACCCATTTCATCCCTGCCTTCCCACTACACTTCACCATTTCAGGTCTAATTTCATCTATTCCTGCTGCTTTATGACAATGGAGTTTATTTACCATCCTTTCCACTCCCTCAGGCGTAATTTCACCAACATCATTTTCCTCCTCCCCATGAGCTTGGCTGTTCGCAACACCACCAGGATGATTTCCTTTCACATTGAGAAGATGTTCAAAATATTCCCTCCGCCTCTCCAGTGATTCCCTGGGATCTATTATGAGTTCACCTGAATTACTCAAGACACTGTTCATTTCCTTTTTCCCTCCCTTCCTAAGATTCTTTATTACTGTCCAGAAAGGTTTATTACCAAAATCTTCCCATGATTTCTTTTTGGATTCAACAATTATTTGTTTCGCTCTGTTTCTTTCATCTACGTACAAATCCCTGTCTGCCTCGGCCCATGTTTGGAGCAATTTCTCATGAGCCTTCTTTTTACGTTTACAAGCTTCTCTCACTTCAGCATTCCAACAAGATGTTCGCCTTTTCCCATCTTTACACACAGTTCTTCTTAGGCATTCCCTTGCTGTTTTTCCTACAGCATCCCTGTATGCCACTCATTCACTTTCTATATCCTGAACCTGCTTACTGTCTACTGTTCGAAACTTCTCCCTAATCATATCCATGTACTTCTGTCTAATTTCCTCGTCCTGGAGATTTTCTACCCTTATTCGTTTGCAGACAGATTTCACTTTCTCTACCCTAGGCCTATATATACTTAGTTCACTACAGATCAGATAGTGGTCTGTATCATCGAAAAATCCCCGGAAAACTCGTATATTCCTAACAGATTTCCTGAATTCGAAATCGGTTAAGATATAGTCTATTATGGATCTGGTACCCCTAGCCTCCCATGTGTAGCGGTGAATAGCCTTATGCTTGAAGAATGTATTCGTAACTGCTAAACCCATACTAGCACAGAAGTCCAGCAAACGCTTCCCATTCCCATTAGCTTCCATATATTCCCCACATTTACCAATCACCCTTTCGAATCCTTCAGTTATATTCCCAACTCTCGCATTGAAATCGCCCAATAGCACTATTCTATCCTTGCTGTTGCTGTTGATCCTGACCACGATATCACTCAATGCTTCATAAAATTTGTCAACTTCATCCTCATCTGCAACCTCACATGGTGAATACACGGAGACAATTCTAGTCCTAATTCCTCCAACTGACAAATCTACCCACATCATCCGCTCATTTACGTGCCTAACAGAAGCTATGTTGCGTGCAATGTTATTCCAGACTCTGCCCTTCCCTTTCTAACACCCGTCAAGTACACTTTATAATCTCCTATCTCTTCCTCGTTATCTCCCGTTACCCGAATATCACTTACTCCTAGCACATCCAGATGCATCCTCTTTGTTGACTCTAAAAATCTTTAAATGAGTCAGTACACTACAGTGGTGAATGCAAGTGAATGCCTGGTACTAAACTATAAATTAGATAAACTTTAGGTACTAGTAAGGAGAATCATGAGAAAAATCTTAGGCCCTGTGAAAACAACGGAAGTATGAAAATTAAGATCTAATGATGAAATATACAGGAATATAGAAAACATAACAGAAACCGTAAGGAAAATGACATTGCAATTCTTTGGACATATTTACAGAATGAATTATTCCAGATTAACAAAAATAATTTTCATGTACCTTTGGGACCAAAAAGCAACAACTATCTGGATTCAAGAAGTAAAGAAAGATTTAGATAGAAATAATATAAGAGAAGAAGAAACTATGGACAGAGAGATTTTTAGAAAGAGGGTAGTAAGTATGAAAGGATTCCAAGGAAGATTGAACAAGAAACATGGTGCGAAGTCGCCCGAGGACAGAAAGAAACGGCATAGTGAAAGGATGAAAGAATATTGGAATGAACGGAAGAGAAAACAACAAAGTATGAAGAATTGAAATGGGCACGTTGTCCTTAGCAGGTCTCATCGGAAAGAAGAAGAATGTTACTTTCGTTCAAAGTACACTGACTGACAGAGCAAATGCAACACCAAGAAGGAGTAGTCAGAACTTTATGCCAATTGCAGGGTAGACTGACGTCACTGAGGTATGCTCATGATGTGAAATGCGCCGCTGTGCTGCGCACGTAGCGAACGATAAATGGGACACGGCGTTGGCGAATGGCCCACTTCGTACCGTGATTTCTCAGCCGACAGTCATTGTAGAACGTGTTGTCGTGTGCCACAGGACACGTGTATAGCTAAGAATGCCAGGCCGCCGTCAACGGAGGCATTTCCAGCAGACAGACGACTTTACGAGGGGTATGGTGATCGGGCTGAGAAGGGCAGGTTGGTCGCTTCGTCAAATCGCAGCCGATACCCATAGGGATGTGTCCACGGTGCAGCGCCTGTGGCGAAGATGGTTGGTGCAGGGACATGTGGCACGTGCGAGGAGTCCAGGCGCAGCCCGAGTGACGTCAGCACGCGAGGATCGGCGCATCCGCCGCCAAGCGGTGGCAGCCCCGCACGCCACGTCAACCGCCATTCTTCAGCATGTGCAAGACACCCTGGCTGTTCCAATATCGACCAGAACAATTTCCCGTCGATTAGTTGAAGGAGGCCTGCACTCCCGGCGTCCGCTCAGAAGACTACCATTGACTCCACAGCATAGACGTGCACGCCTGGCATGGTGCCGGGCTAGAGCGACTTGGATGAGGGAATGGCGGAACGTCGTGTTCTCCGATGAGTCACGCTTCTGTTTTGTCAGTGATAGTCACCGCAGACGAGTGTGGCGTCGGCGTGGAGAAAGGTCAAATCCGGCAGTAACTGTGGAGCGCCCTACCGCTAGACAACGCGGCATCATGGTTTGGGGCGCTATTGCGTATGATTCCACGTCACCTCTAGTGCGTATTCAAGGCACGTTAAATGCCCACCGCTACGTGCAGCATGTGCTGCGGCCGGTGGCACTCCCGTACCTTCAGGGGCTGCCCAGTGCTCTGTTTCAGCAGGATAATGCCCGCCCACACACTGCTCGCATCACCCAACAGGCTCTACGAGGTGTACAGGTGCTTCCGTGGCCAGCGTACTCTCCGGAACTCTCACCAATCGAACACGTGTGGGATCTCATTGAACGCCGTTTGCAAACTCTGCCCCAGCCTCGTACGGACGACCAACTGTGGCAAATGGTTGACAGAGAATGGAGAACCATCCCTCAGGACACCATCCGCACTCTTATTGACTCTGTACCTCGACGTGTTTCTGCGTGCATCGCCGCTCGCGGTGGTCCTACATCCTACTGAGTCGATGCCGTGCGCATTGTGTAACCTGCATATCGGTTTGAAATAAACATCAATTATTCATCCGTGCCGTCTCTGTTTTCTCCCCAACTTTCATCCCTTTCGAACCACTCCTCCTTGGTGTTGCATTTTTCACTGTCAGTCAGTGTAATTTCAATTCTTATAGATTTTAAATAACGCTAGTGGATTGAAATGTTGTCCCAGAAAAGTTATTTAACATGCCGGAAGACATCGGCACGATGAAATGACATTTAAACACTCTTAAGTAACACCGAACACATTCGATATAGAATCCACTATCGTAAGGATAGAAGAACAACGATTAACCGATTGTGACATTGAATTCGGCATGGAGCATTCATTGAAACTGTATTTTGCTGCGGACTTTTCTTGTCTATCTGTTTAATTTCGCAATAGTACATTTTAGGTTTTTGGTGCCGCTGGGAAAGGAAGGGTTAAGACTGGTATATAAAGCCAGCACTTACCTGGCGTGAAGATCGGAACTAACGAAGAAACCATCTTTAGGGCTGCTTACAGTCCCGAATGCACACTCACAGTTACACGACTCGTACCTCGAAACCAACTCATTCGTTACTGAAATGATAAGCTTTATCTTCATTCTGTCTTGATCCAAATCACGTTTTTTTCATGAAGTGTACACAGTCTCATCTGTAAACGATTACTGCTTTTTGAGGACTCGCTTAAAATGTAAGTAAATATTTGAGATATCTCTTTTCAAACACCACATTATCTATACTTACTGATTTATTACCGCACTTTGTTTTATTAGTCCGGCTACTTGTCTGAATGGACAGTGTAGTGACTTTCGGGTCGGAAGGTCACGGATTCGATTTCCGGACAGGGTGGATATTATTTTGTCATGGCTGTTAAATTACTCTGACACAGGGACGTAACACACGGAATCTTGATACACCCCGCTTCATTTACACACAAACCGAGCTCGATAGCTGCAGACGCTTAAGTGCTGCCAGTGTCCAGGATTCCGGAGATAGTGGGTTCGAACCTCACTGTCGGCAGCCCTGGAGATCGTTTTCCATGGTTTCCCATTTTCACACCAGACAAGTGCTGTGGTTGTACCTTAATTAATGCTACGTCGTCATAAGACCTATCTGTGTCGGTGCGACGTAAAGCAAGTTGCAAAAAAAATACACACAACACCCCCTAATTCCTATCAAAAGTACTCAATTCAGTCCTTCACGCAGGGTTGAGGTCAAGAAGATGATGACGATTATGGTTGTTGTTCTAGCCCATTTGAGCCCAGCTTTTCAACTTTGGGTAACTGTACACAAATTCCTCTTCCTCGTGTCCACGTTGACCCTATAAAAGGGTTACAATCCACTTTTGAATCTTTTAGTAAAGTCTTCCAGAAATAATTGATGTTCCAATAATGGATCAATGAGACCAAACCAAATGGATGGGGTGTTTCGACAAAATATTATATTCGTTTCGATTTCTTAAAACTTTATTTGCACGTTATAGAATATTATTTCTGTTCCAACAAGTTTCATGTTTACTAAAATGCAAAAACTTAACTTCTTTGTGGAATTACCGTGCTTGGTACTTTTCAATTTGTCGTACATATTGGGATATAACTCCTAAAAGAAATAAGGAAACAATGTGTGAAGAAAATGAAACTTCCCTTTTGGAGGGTATATTGGTTAGTGAAGTTTACAATCATTAACATCTCATCGTTATCAAAAACCACTTCAAATAAGCGGAGGTTGGTACATGTGGATGTTCATGGGGTGGAAGGAGTGCCTTTCGTTGTAGGGCAGTTTTGCTGGCTGTTATGTAAAATATTCTGCCTTGCAAATTAACCTGCAAAAGTTTACGACTATGCTTGGATAGAGACAAAAGAGGACTTAATAAGATCAGTTCCGTATTTCAAGTTCATAAGTATTTAAAGAAAGATAAACATCACTAGATATTTGAGTGTGATTTGAACAAATCTGATGATGTTCTTTCAAGAATGGAACGTGTCATTCTTTTTTAATTAAGTTCTTCTCTTCTTCAAGTACAATACTCTTAAACTATGTTTTTTTCAGGTATTTTATAAATTTATTATTCAAAATTAGTTTCAGTAGACTGAAGATTATAAAAGTTAAAAATTAACTGAGTCGAGAATGAAAAAGATGGCTTCAGATATTACCAAAAGAAAAGAAGTTGTACGGCTGTTAATCACTCCCGGAAAATCTAAAAAACGTGAGTCACTACCGTATGACCCTTTACCGAGAAGCAAGTGGAGATAAATTTTCCCTTTGCGAAAATCAAGTGATCATGGATATGTCATAAATAAAATTGGTAACACTTTATTTATACTGTACAGTACATTTCCTATTGAAATGCATTAGTGCTTTCTATTTCAACTCATTCTATTTATACAGATCTATACAGATCTAAGACTTGTATCAATGTAATTTAATTCATAATTGAGTTACTAAGAATTGTATTTTTAATTATTGAGATCTAAGATTTGTGTTAGTGTAATGTAATAAGTATTTTCAAGATTTTTATGTTTACTCTAACTGGGGTTTAATACGCTGTTGTAAACAGGCAATTAAATAAGTAAATCCTATTGAAATGTACTAGTGCCTTCTCTTTCAACACACACCATTTATACAAATCTACAGCCCGTGCACCTCTCAAGGTCACTGTTACTAAGTAAAACATTAACGGCTGGTAATTTCAGATGACTTCCAGCCATAACACATAGCCTAAACAGCAGGCTGTGGATTTACATATTAGTTCTACAGCTCAGATACATCAGTCTTGTATCAGTAGATTTATTTGCACTTACAACAACTCCACCGGTACTAAATTCCGGCACCTCGGCGTTTCCGTAAACCTTAAATGTATTTAGTGGGACGTAAAGCATTATTATTATTATTATTATTATTATTATTATTATTATTATTATTATTATTATTATTATTATTATTATTATTATTATTATTTCTACAGTGGGTACCGTAAGAGGGAGGCCATTGATCTGAATGTTAGTACTACCACGGCCGACTTGATGCAGCGTAGATCTAGTTGGCCATGGTACTACACAACGTAACTTCATACTAGTGCCTTCTATTTAAACACACACTATTTATACAAATCTGCAGCCCGTGCACGTCTCAGGGTCACTGTTGCTAGGTAAAACATTTTGTGACGTCTCTTCTGTTACACATTGTGTCATGTCACGTCACGTCCTAAGACACATTCATTTCAAAACCTGAACTGGAGTCATATCCTCTTCCATGAGGGCGGAATGTTCCCACACCCTAGATTCCTTTCCCTCAATATATATTCTCTTCCATTCCCTTTTTCCCCTCAGGTCTTCTTTCTCTTCTTATCCCATCACCTGAATTACCCCTATTTATCTCGGTACCCTGTTTTGTATACTTACTGCTCCTAAGAAGTGGTGGACATTCTTACTGCTTCAAGGAAGTGGCTGTGCATTTTTGATACTTCTAGAAAGTGCGCAGCATTCTCATTGCCCCCAGAAGATGGATCTGAATCTCTGTTGCTCACAGAAAATGTCTCTGAATTCCAGTTGCCCCAGAAAATGTCTCCGCATTCCTGCTGCTCCTACGGGGTTCGTCTGGATCTGTTTTGATCCCCGGAATATTCTCCCTCTTCCCGTTTCACTCGCATTTCAGCTCCCCAAATCACAAGCCACAATATTTTTCTTACGTATTTCACTGTCATCTATTACCTGTACTTCTGCCTCTAAAATTCTTCCAGGTTGGTTGGAACTAAGACGATCAAAGTTGCCTTCCTCCGAGTACTTGTCCGAAAGAAAATGGATTTCTGGAGGTCCAAGGCAAACTGACGCATCGAGAAGGTGTTGATGTGGTTCAATTTCCCGCAGGGTAGACACTATGTCTTCAAGGCTCAACCTGCATGCAAATATATCAAGTAAACTCCCCTCCCCCTTTCTGACCCCACTGTTCCAATATTGGAACATATGTATAATACAACATATATTTAGGTTGTACTAAATCACGTTTTACAAGCCGGTGCACTAACCACTTCCTACATATTATATTATTGTTTAACAGCATTAGCCAATAAATACCATTATCAATTACTCGTGGGCCGATGACCTTCGATGTTAGGCTCCTTAAAACAACAAGCAACAACAAGCAATTACTCGTAAAATGGCTCACCCTACCTTGGACGCTATACACATATAAACTATCAACTTCACAGCAACATGAAAGCTTATTATGCAATTACTATGTTACATACCGGTAACTGGCATAAATATAAAGGATGGAGATTGTAACAATGCATTACAACCTCAGTTTAGAACGAGAAACAATTGAAGACCGGGAATCTGTATTCATGTACCAATAATAGAACAGTGAGGTCAAATGGATTAAGAGGTCTAACTTCAAGGTCATCGGTCCCAAAAGAAGATTATCCGGCCATAAAACTGGGTCAAGTATCCATGTGCAACACCGAGTGCACCCGTAACATCACCAGGGTGTGGGAAAAGTGGCGGAAAAAAATTACATTCATACATACATACATACATACATACATACATACATACATACATACATACATACATACATGCATACATATTCATTACAGGTTGTTATACCTTTCAGAGTTCAGTCTGCAAGCCTCTGTGAATTTATTAATGTCGCCACGATCCTCTATTTGTAACTTAGCGAGCCCCGTTAACCGCTCTTCTAAGTACAATAAATCTTTCGTTGTGGCTAGGTCGCGACTTTGGAATACACTTCCAACAACCGGGAGAGTTAGCCGTGCGGTTAGGAGCGCGCACCTATGAACCCTACTGTCGGCGGCCCTGAAGATGGTTTTCCGTGGTTTCCCACTTTCACTCCAGGCAAATGCTGGGACTGTGCCTTAATTAAGGTCAAGGCCGCTTCCTTCCCACTCTATCCCATCGTCGCCATAAGACTTGTGCGACGTAAAGGAAATTGTAAAAAAGAAAACACTGCCAACCGGTGATGTGTGATAGGTTATGTGGTATGTAAGTGACTCTGAAATTTCTCACTTAAAATACAGTTATTTCCTAGAACTAATATTGTCACTTATTATGATTATTATTATTATCACGAATAATATCGTGTATGTGTATAATACTTAGCTTTAAATTCGTGTACATAGTATTTAAGTAGTCACTGTTTTCCGCCACACTTGTTTTATGACTGAATATGTATAGGCCTAGTATGTATTCAGAATAATGTATTGTCTCTCATAACTGCCTCAAAGACCTTGATTTTCATCATTTCCGCTTTTCGCAGGCTCCATATTTCTGAGCCATAGCCCACAACACTCCATACAAAACGTTTTACGAAGTGTTTTCGTGATTAAGGCTTTTGGGCTTATGCCGTGACACGAAAATAAGTTGAAATTCTTTACGTTTCGCAGAGAACTTTATTCTGCGTCTTCAGAAGAAAATCTCGACTGTTCACGAGAAAGGCTTCTCAAAGAATGAGATTTGAATTTAGATATTATAAAAGAAGTGGAAGTGGTACGTTCATTCGTCACCAGATGGTTCACCGGACGCGGTACAGCGCTAGCGATCAAAGCGGAAGCCGACGGAACCATCAGAATCAGTCTGAGACATAACAGGAGTACACACAATGAAAGTATGACATAGACACCAGCCTGGAATGAAATATCTGGCGATGAGGAACGTACCAATTTGGAAAACACCGAAACGAAATAACAATAGTGAAGGGACAGGGAAGGGAACTGCCTACGTAAATCCTTAATGGCTGGCAACCACATATTACTTAATTGATAGCCATTGTCACTGATGAAATTTTAGGGTTTCCACGTATTCCCACAGCTTCCCGTATAATCCTGGACCTGTAGTGTCTAGTGTGGGTAAGAGCTCGAGCATCCTGGAACACGACGAACCCGGTGATAGAGCATGCTCAGCTATTGCTGATTTGTCTGGCTGGTTGAGACAAATATTTCGTTCATGTTCCTTGATACGAGTATCAATGGACCGGCATGATTAGCCAATGTATACCTTGCCACAAGTACAGGGAATTTCGTATACCCCAGGATGTAAAAGTGGGGACAATTTGTCCTTGGTTTTACCCAGGCTGTGAGCAATTTTAGTGACGGTGCCAAACTCGGTTTTATATTGTGTTTGCGGAGGACCTTGTCAATTCGATCTGTAGTGTTGTGAATGTAAGACAGGTAGGCAGTTCCCTTCACTTCTTCCTTCTGTGATCTTTGCTTGTTAGTTTCACCGGGATGCAGGGTTCTATGAATCTGCAAATTGCTGTAACCATTACCCTTGAGCGTGACTTTGAGTGCGCCCATCTCCACCTGGATATTTAGCGACTCACAAATTCGTCTCGCTTACCCAGAGTGCTTTCGCAGAGTTTTCATGCAACACATGTCAAGCTGACTGGCCTGTCAGGCAAAGTTGCTGAATGTTAACCAATGCTAGTTATCCCCTTCATGTTTATCACAATTTCCTTCGTACAATGAGGCTACTATAGTAACTTCCCATTAATTCGGCGTATCTCGTTTATATAAACAGTACCCAAATATGTACTTCCGACACGGTACTCCCAACCCATTGCTTTTAATATATCGCCGGAAGTCTTATCACATCTAGCTGCTTTACTAGCTTTCAACTTTCGTACCTTTTTGTAAATATCCTTATTAACATAGATACATTTCTGTACATTGCTAGTGTTAGTCACCACCTCTACGCTTCTTAACCTCTTAATTTTTCTGTTTTAACTACGACAAAAACAGTTTATATCGTCTCTCACTTCAGTTTCTCATCTATCTTTATCAGCACCACGTGTAGAATATTCTTCGTTCTGGTTGGTACCATCACTTTCTGATTCAGCTGTCTTTCTCAGATATACCGAGTGAATTGGCTGGATGGTTAGGGTCACGCAGCTGTGAATTTGGATTCGGGAAGTAGTGGGTTTGAATTCCCCCGTCGGCAGTCACGGTTTTCCGTGCTTTCCCATTTTCATACTAGGCAAATGCTGAAGCTATACCGTACCTTAATTCAAGCCACGGCCACTGCCTTCCCAAACCTAGCGCTATCCCACCCTTCCGTCGAAAACCAACGATGTGTTGTGCGGCGTTAAACAAGTAGCAAAATAATCTTTCTCAGATTAGGCCTAACTTATTTACCATTTGTTGGTCATGCAGTATGTCACTCGCATTACCTTCCTATTTAACATTTGGTAAGTTGAGATTACCCGCTACAATCACGTCCCTTTCTATGTCGTTCCCCACAGACTGTTACAATCAATCACCACTGATTTTCATTTAGAGCTCTCGGCTAGGTGACTGATTCCCTATCAGTTGTTTACCTAGTCTTTTCTTAAACGATTTCGATTAAGTTGGAAATGTATCGATTATCGCCCTTGGTAAATTATCCCAATCCCTAATTACTCTACCTGATTCCACAGACTGTTTCCAGTCATTTGACCGGGTCAGAAATGGAATGAATGAAGCCCCCTTCTAGCGGCGAGGATGGGAATTGTGCCGGCTGCCGAGGCCTGTCGCACTCCTCTGGGGCAATGATTAGTGAATGATTAATGAAATGAAATGGTATTGGAGAGTGTTGCTGTAATGAAGGATGACAGGGAAAACTGGAGTACCCGGAGAAAAACCGGTCCCGCCTCCGCTTTGTCCAGCACAAATCTTACATGGAGTATCCGGGATTCGAACCATGGAACCCAGCGGTGAGAGGCCGGCGCCTGCTGCCTTAGCCACGGAGGCTTCCTCTACCTTATTACCTTATCAAATAATTCCGCCTCAGCTTCACCCTTCCAGGTCTATATAACCCCAAATACATCAAGTTCAGAGATGCGCCTTACGCCTAGAATTTCATTTTTCTGATCCTTAACTCTTCCATAGCTTACAAATTCTTCTTTCCCCAGTATGAATACTCCTCCTCCTTTAGATTCTCTCCTGTCTACGATAAACACTCCACTTCAGGGAAGAAAATTTCTGCATCCGTAATATTACTTCTTAGCCATGATTCAACTCCCACTACAATATCTGGCAAAAGTATATCCATTAAATTAATTATATTCCTTTCCTCAGAATATTTCTACAATTTAACACTAACAACTTTATGTCATCTTTACTTTACTTTTGGCTCCATGCACTCTCATCGCCGCTCACTAGTCCAGCCCGTTTCCCTCATGTACCTCCCTATAACCCTTCTAAACAAGTACTCTAACGTACCAACGCGGTTCATTTGAGCTCATCAGAGCGTAGATCGCTATATCCTAGTCACCCATTAGGATCTACAAATCTCTCAGTTTCCCACATATCCACTGATAATGATAACCTACAACCTGTTTTCCAGTCATTGACCGGGTCGGGGATGTGATGAATGAAGCAGATATGGGCTATTAGTACGATGGGGTCGTTACTCCCAAAGTGATTTATTAATGACTGTTAAATGCTATGAAATGAGAATGGAGAGTGTTGCTGGAATGAAAGATGACAGGAAAAACCGGAGCACCCGGAGAAAAACCTCTCCCGCCTCCGCTTTGTCCAGCACAAATCTCACATGGAGTGACCGGGATTTGAACCACGGTATCCAGCGGTGAGAGGCCGACGCGCTGCCGTCTGAGCCACGGAGGCTAGTTCACATATCCACTACGTAGTCTAATTTAGAACCCCAATTACCACTCACTCAGTATTCTTCCTACTAAGTCCCCCACTGACGACTATCTCCGCTCCCTTAAACATTTCCCGCGTTGCCATAACCATATCCCACGCGTCCCCAACTACATTGGTACCCACTCCTGCTTGCCTTACGTTGTTGATATCAGCGTGGAAAACTTCTACCTTCTCCTTGTTTCCCTCCATCTCTTCCGCTTTCCTCAATATCTAACTCGAATTCCTGGATAACACTGTACCCTGGTTCCCTTTTGTCCATACATGTGACAACTTGTCCGTTGAAGATACCGCAAAAAGATCCGGAGGAAGTGAATATGGTGACAGAAGCTGTTGCTGCAAAAATTCGTACAAGTAGTAAAGCTGTAGCACACTCATTGGGAACACATCATTTTAAGGTGCATAGAATTATTAAACATTATCTGCACAAGCATCCGTTCAAACGGCACATCACTACAACCAGTTAACCATGCCCTTCACGAGGCATCCTGCAAGCGTGCAAGTGGATCGCTGATCACGTGAGTAGTGCATTCCTGAAAATAAATTACGTTGTTTCTCAAAAATTCGTAAATTTACGTGCTCTCTAGACAGATAAGATTGTATTCGGGAGCGATTACTCTATTAATCATCCAACGAGCACCATTATGCTGATGAAAAACCTCCTTGCGGTAAATAATTGCTCTTTCAAGGTCGCTTCAACATTAATGTGTTATTTTGGTTTACCACGTTACACTTGCTTCTTGTTGTTGCTGCTGCAGCATGAAGTTTACGTACAAAGTCATCACTGTTCGCAGGCAATGATGAATACATTTTATAGTACAGATAACCCCATTAAATGTCCTTGACGTGCGCAACATTGCCCTTTTTTTGAATTCTCTATACAGACAAATGTGTATTAGAGAGAGATGGATGTAGTAATCATCACAATGAACACCATTGTGCTGATGGAAAATCTCATTGTCATAAGGAATTACACATCCAAGATCGCTTCGCCGTTAATGTCTGGATGGGTATTTTAAGGGACCATGGCATCTGTCCTTGTATTATCGACGGTAATCTCAGCGCTGAAATGGATCCAGAGGTTTTGCGCAGTGCACTGGAGCATTTGCTAGATGATGTCTGGATGACAACGCGTCAGGCTGTGATTATTCAGTGGGATGACATCCAGTACATACCTTTCAAATGGATTGTCGGGTTCTCAACGGAATATACCTTAGGGGATGGATTGGTGTGTATAGTATGTTATACTAGTAGCCTCAAGGAACGTCCTGTTTAACCTCCAAGGACATTTAATGGGGCTATCTGTACGATAAAATGTATTCATCATTGCCTGCGAACAGTGATGACTTTGTACGTAAACTTCACGCTGCAGCAGCAACAACAAGAATCAGCCCGTTGGAAATGTTAACAAGAGTTCGAGACAGCATAATGAAGAGTAGCGGAGCAGGAGGAGCGCTGTTTTGAACATTTCTTAAGAATAAATGAACAAAGATATTCATGTCTATTGTGACTTTCCTTCCGCTTTCCGTTTTATACGAACGCACGTGCCTTATGCGGCAACCCATCATACTGATTAGTATTTATTTGAAGCATGCGGCTAAACACACATCGCAGCCACGACCCTACTGAGGTATGGGAAAGTGACGGAGCAAGATTATGGCAGGAACACTACATCTTCCATCATAAACAAGGATTAGACTGTATCAGTCTTGTCTCAGACTCTCCTTCGGTGGAAAATACTAAAGGTTACCTATAATTCTGATTCGAATACAGATACAGATCTACAGTAACAACAGGTCTTCAATGAAATACCACTCGCGAGACGATGGCGATGAAAACAAGAGAATTATGGGTTGAAGTCGCTCACTTAAGTCATCCATGATGCACTAACAAATATCAAACTATGGGTGTTTGAATGTGCGTGGTGAAGTTCTGACAGACCACATGACACGTTCTAAATTAGCGTGTCAAAACCATGGCGACCAATATCACGCGAGTTGTATGGCTTGTGGTTAACTTGAATGTCAGTATCTCACGACCGCCTGTTGGCTACAGAAACAAGCTCCTTCCTGGTATATTAGTAGCTGAGGAAAAGTCCTAAGGTACCCTACGTGGTCAGCTCTAAAACGTCAGGAAAAATTCGTTAGCATACAGCTGTGTGCACATTTCTAAGAGGTAAATGTTACGAACAAGTAGGAGTCCTGTTATGACACAGGGCAGCTTGTAGTTTTATGTCACTGCTGATATCCTAATCATAGTCAAAAATAAAGAGCGTAGTTTGGAGTTTTACATGCCTATTCATATCCTAAACCTAGCCAGGAAGAAAGTAGCTTGGAGATTTCCGTGACTGATGAATTCCTAATCGTAGTCAAGAGGAGTGAGTAGCTTGGAGTTTTATATGACTAGTGATATCCTGATCATAGCCAAGAAGAAAGAGTCAGGTAAAGATACCAAGTCAGAGCAGGTACGTCATGAAGTAATGAGGTTGTATACGTCCCAAGGATGGCAAGAGAGTGAGAGAACGAGAAGCTATAGTGAACTAATGCAATATATTGACAGGAAATTTACTGCATTTTGCAAGATGGAAATGAGTTTCCAGTCCCAATTCTACTCACATGGCTCATATTTCACACTGGTATTCTCGCAGTGGCATGATAGTCGCATAACATCGTCACTAGCTCCTCGCCAAAGCAATCGTGGTTCGAATCCCAGCCAATGCGTGAAATACATTGAAAGAAATGTCACGTCCCTGTGGTACAGAAATCACTGGAGATGATGATGACGCTTGTTGTTTAAAGGAACCTAACATCTAGGTCATCGGCCCAAACTGGAGATCTCATAGCTATGATCACAAAATCGACAGTCGCGTGAATCTTTAAGTTGGCTTTTCGTAAAGTTGCGTAGTTAAAAAGTACATTTTCATTATTGATAACGAAGTTCCAGGTTCATCAGCGCCAGGATATATTATTAGCTGAAAGTTATAAACATGAATATAGTGAAAACAGTTCGCTGATGCGAAAAATGGGTAAAATGGCCGAATGGTAATGAAAGTTCTAAGTGTGAATTTGTATTCTTGTTATCAGTCATACAGGGATCTGACATGTTTCGTCATTAGAATGTTGTATTCAGCACGGAGCTTGTATCTACAGTAGCAGGGAATAGACCACTTAGAATCCCATCATTTTCTCGTTCTTGCGTCGCCGAAAACATGCGGCGTTAAACCACCAGCACTGATCAATCCAGTCGCAATCTGTAGACCAGGAGGAGTAGATGGATACCTAGCATGCAATTTTGGTCTCAATAGTAAATGTCTTCAAAATGAGAGGTGAGGTAAGAAACAAGACTCGGAAGGGTCGTGACAGCCGAGTGACATTGTCACAAGCTTTTCACCAAGGCGACGTCAGTTGAAATCCCGGCTAACGCACTTGCGATTTCGGAATTCACTAAAAGCTGCAAGACTAGTCGCTATGATTACAATATTAACAGTCACGCTAAAATCATATTAAGTTTCTTCTTCTTCAAGGGAACACCAGAGCTTTACGAACCAAATGTCATGGAAACCCAGTCTTGCACGTTCAACTCTGAAAGACATGAATGTCTGTAGTAAAAATGTGTGTTGAGGTGGGGGATGCGAGTGAAAGATAGTGGTCAGCAACTTAATTTATGAATCCCATGGTGTTTATTTATGCGCGAAATATTACAGGCTCTAACGAACTGAATGAAATACGTCCAAAACAACGGCATTACTAAGAGGTAACAAATATCCTGATAAATTCTCGTCATGAAATAAGGACGCTGCTCTTCCCTCCAAAAGGGAGGAAATGACTGCCGGTGCAATTGCCTGACAAACTCTCTCAACGATAGTAACGTATTTATTTCCACATGTCTGTATTTCCTGCGACCTCCAATTTTATTTCCCCTTGCAGAGCTGACTGCGATTGCTGGTGTAAATTGGGCTATCATGTGAGCATGCAGAAAATTGTCTCTGCATCTTCTTCAAATACTTACAAAGTGCGTGATAAAAACGTGCCTTCCGAGAAATCAAATGGACCGTTGAAGTCCTGTTGAATTAGTAAACCATAGCCCGCCTCCACAGTGTAGCGGTTAGTGTTATTAGCTGCCGTCTTCGGGGATCCGGTTTCGATTTCCGGTATTGCCAGAGATTTAAGAATGGCAGGATGGCTGGTATATGTTCAAAATGGTACAAGCAACTCACCTCTACTGTGGGTGTGCGAAGGACTGTTCAGTTCAGGACAAGAACACGAGTTTACTTACGTAAATCAAAAGTCTGAACTCGAGTATAAATGAAGAGTGTCTACTCGAAAGGTGCTATTTACACTTCCAGAAAATAAATCAGTACTTTGTCCACATGCATTACAGGAGTTGAATATTATCGATTGCTATGAGCAACTCAGACCAGAAAGATATAATTCTTAAAAAGTTTTACCAAACCCGATAATGGCTACGTTCCATGTGCTTTTTATTTTAAGTTTCTTGGCTTTTCTTACAACTTTCTTTAGGTGTAAATATCACCTTTTCAACAGACATTCCTCAAATATATCCCTGCTATAAAATAGTATATACGAATTAATTCACCTGGAACCCCCACTCGCTTTTAATGAAATCATGGCAGGAATATCACAATCGAACAACATTGATGTCAAACACACCTTGGTCCATGACAAATTGAATTGTCTCATAGAACATGGTACAAATGCCAGCTGCAAACAACCTTACAGATATTCAACTGACACTTCAAACTGAAAAATGTGCGATCTAGATCAGTGACACCCATGGAAGCAATTTCACGTTTGATGTTCTCGTTCAGTTCATTAGTCGATTAATCCTCACAGAAAGAACTCTGGCGATTTCAGTCCACTGGCCTTGGAGGCCATAGATCCTTGATAGTTGTGCATTTCTGACATGTTCATATTCGAAGTGTGGAAAGATGCAACAGCCTATTTTTTTATTCATCACTAACTGTTCCTAACTTTACAGTCGATTCAAAAAGTTGGTAACAGTTTCCAACTATCGCTCAGTATTCACAATCACTTCAGCAAAGAATGGCCCTTCCAAACGGCGACGGAACACAGAATGCCAGCCACCATTTGTTTTGCTAGCTGCTTAACGTCGCACTAATATATAAAGGTTTTCAGCGACAATAGGATCAGAAAGGGCAGGTATGGATCGTGGCCTAAAGTAGTGTTCAACCTCACCATTTGACCGTTCAACCTCACCATTTGACTGGTGTGAAATTGGGAAACCACAGGGAAACATCTTCAGGCCTATCGATGGTAACGTTCATACCCACCGTATGACGAATATAAACTTACAGCTACTCGCCCCATACCACGTAGCTCACCTATTCCGCCACAGATATGAATTATTATTGAAGCATTCAGTGGATCTCATGGATGTGTGGAGTTGATCACTGGACTACACACATGTATTTTTTTGAGTTACATAGTTACGTAAGTGTCCGAGAGGATGACATTTTGGACGGAAAAAGCGGTCGTGATATGCCGAGTGGTAGTATCAGTGGCTTCTCACCAAGTCATTCCATGTTCGAATCTCAGACAATGCATGTGGGATTTTTGAAATGAAAAGTCACGGCCCTGTGGTTCGGATTCCACGTAAGAATGGAGGTCCCGTCGCTCTGATCACGATGTCAACAGTCACATAAAGCTACGAGATTGATTGATTGATTGATTGATTGATTGATTGATTGATTGATTGATTGATTGATTGATTGATTGATTGATTGATTGATTGATTGATTGATTGATTGATTGATTGATATAATGGTCAAATCAATGTGTCAATACTCCAAATGCTCTACTGGATTGGGTGCCTGTACGTCGTGCAGACGTGATTCGCTACAAACTTCATCATCACCCGCTTCAGGTCGAATATGTTCGTTCAGGCTCTTGGATTAACTTCGGAAGAGATTTTCTTTGGTTTTTGTAAAAATCATTACTTTACATCGTAGTTTCCAGTTTCTTCATCAAGTTAAATGATAGCTCTGGGGGGGGGGGGGTGCTCCCCAAATTTCTACTGAAACTCCTGACGTTTGAAAGAAGCACACACCCAGTTCTAACAATGAAAACACATTCTTCAGTTAAGTGCACGATGTGTCTCTACCATACCCTCTTAAAATCTCCGATGAGACTCACTATTCCTCCACTGATGTTCTAAGAGAGGGTGTGTTAATACAGCGCCACTCAACTGACCTAGAGACATACATTTTATACAATAATGCATGTCGAATGCGTCGTTTTGTAATTCAGAACTGTTCGTGTTCTACTATCATTTTACGTTCCACATATTTTACATTCTACGTAAAAAGTGTTCTTTCCCTACTGAATATCTCTGTTATGCGTTCCTTCTGTGGATCAGTGGTAGTATGCCAGCCTCCTTTCTCTTCTCAGATGAACTGGTTTAAAGTGTCATAAATTTAACCCCGCGCTATAGAGGCATCTTCTTTAATCTAATCTGTTTGTCATGTTCATGCCTTGGTCTACCCTTGCCTTTCACACCACCTACACTTCCCTCATGTGTCTTAAGATGTGCCCTAATATTTTATCCCTTCTTCTGATCAAATTTCGCCAAATCGTTCTCCTCTCACCAATTTGATTCAGTATATCTCCATTTCGTGATTCGATCTACCAATCTCATCTTCAGCATTCTTCTGCAATACCACATTTCAAAAGCCTTTATTCTCTTTTTGAGCTAGTTACTATCCATCTTTCACTTCCATACAACGCCACGGCGCAGACAAAAGTTTCAGAAACATATTCCTAGTTCCTATATCAATGTTTTAAGTGAGCAAATTGCTTTTCTTAAGAAAGGCCTTCATTGCCTGTGTTAGTCTGCATTTGATGTCTCCTTCACTTCTGCCATAGTGAGCTATTCTACTAGCCAAGTAACAATATTCACGTACTACAATTAAAACTTCATTTCCTAATCTAATATTTCCTGCATCACCTGACTTCGTTCGACTGCATTCCATTACTTTTCTTTTGAAATTACTTATTTTCATCTCGTACTCCCTCCAAAGACCGTGTTCATACCATTCAGTAATTTCTCCACATCTTCTGCAGACTCAGATAAAATAACAATATCATCGGCAAATCTCAAAGTTTTGATTTATTCTCGTTGGATTGTTATTTTTTTCCAAATTTCTCTTCGATTACTTTCCCCGCCTGTTCTATATAAAATTTGACCCTCGACTTTTATCACTGCAGACTGATTTTTGCACAGATTCTAGACAATCCTCCTTTCTCGTTATCCGATCCCTATCGCCTTCAGAATCTTAAATGGCTTGGTCCAATCAACATTGTCGAATGTCTTTCTAGATCTATGGATGTGGGCTTGTCCTTAATTCGATCATCTAAGATCAGACGCCACTTCAGGATTGCTTCGCGTATTCCTACATTTCTTCTGAAGCCAAACGTACCCACTCCCAACTCGGCTTCAACTAGTTTTTCCAGTCTTATGTAAATAATACGCGTTAGAATTTTGCAAGCGTGAGATACTAAACTAATGGTGCTGTAATTTTTCACACTTGGCAGCACTTGCTTGCTTGGGAATATATATAAGAACATTCTGTGTAAAATCAGATTACACTTCTTATGCATCAAACATCTTAAACATTAAATGGTATAACCTCGCTACGCTGCTTTCACCTAAGACTGTCAGTAATTCTAAGGGTATGTCATCAACTTCAGAGGCCTTGTTCATATTTAGGTCTCCTGAAGCTCTCTCGAATTCTGACATCAAAAATGGGTCTCCCATTTCATCAGCATCAACACCCTCTTCTTGTTCCAGAACCGCATCATCTACTTGTTCCCATTGTTACAATTGTTGAACATGTTTCTGCCGCCTTTCTGCCTTGTCTTCTTTCCCCAGAAGTGTTTTTCGATCTGAGCTCTTAATATTCATACCACTAGTTTTCCTTTCTTCTATATGCAGCACCTACATTTCCTACAACCATACAACCTACAACATCCTTGCGCTTTTCTTTCAGTCATTCTTTCTTAGCTGTCCTGCTCTCTCTATCTGCGTATTTTTTCTGCCCTCTTCACTATTTGCATTCTTGAACTTTCTTCCTTCGTCAATCAGGTCTAGAATATCCTGAGTTAGCTATTGAGGCTACTTGATCTTACCTTTCTTCTTAATCTTTTTTCAAAGCAACCCTACTGATCTCATTTTTTACGACTGCCCACTCTTCATCTCTTGTGATTCCTTCAGCTTTTTCTGTTAGTTTAGTACAACGTGTTCCTTGAAACAAACCCTTATGTTCTTTACCTTCAATTTGTCTTGATTCCATAGTCTTGCACTCCTTCCTTTCTTTAGTTTCTTCATCTTCAGACGGAATTTCATGACCGTCAAGTTGTGGTCACGGTCCCTGTGCTTCTGAGAAGGTCTTATAGTCCAAAACTGGTTTCTAAATCGCTGCAAATCATGATGAAGTCTTACCATAGATACTTTCACGGCCCGTACTTATAGGTATGATATAGGATTTTTGGGCTTATGCTGTGTCAAGAAAATTAGATGAAATACTTTACGTTTCGCAGAGAACTTGCTCTGCGTCTTCAGAAGGAAACCTTGACTGTTCATGAGGAAGACTTCTCCAAGGAGTCACGTTATTTTCTTGACAGGGCATAAGCCCAAAAAGTCTATATCATGTCTATAATGAAATCTATTTGATACCTTCCACTATCTCCCGGTCTTTTCCACATATACAGCCGTCGTTAGTATTGTTTGAACAAATGATTAACAAGAACTAAATTACGATCGGTGCAGAATTCAACCAGGCGACGTCCGCTTTCATTCCTTTGCCCCAGTTCGAATTCTCCTACTGAATTACTTTCTTCTCCTTGGCCTATCACTGCATTCTCGTCTCCGATCACGATCAGATTCGCGTCTCCTTTTACACATTTTATTAAATCTTCTATCTCTTCATATATTCTTTCAATTTCTTAGTCATGCACTGAACTTGTAGGCATATAGTCCTGCAATGTTGTGGTGGGCATTGGCTCGATGTCTATACTGACAACAATAATCCGTCCACTACTATACGCTGGTCATAGTAACTTGCCTGCTGTCCTCTTTCCTTTTTCAGTAGTAAACCAGATCATTTTAACAGAGATGCCTGCATGTAGCATTAGTGTCGCTGGAACTCCACTAAGCAATTGCATATGGTCCTAGGAGACAGTTGAGCTTTACTCGTGGCTCTGATGATTATTGCGGTATTTGTTTTAAATTTCTCAGCATCTCGAAAAATATGTAGGTCCAAAAGAGTATTTGTACATCTCTGTCTGCTTTATTCTTCTTGTCATCTAAACAAACTGTGATATGCAGTGCACACTTATCCTGCAAACCTTTGAGCAACCGGGTGGAATGAAATTCCTCCCCTGCAAAGGGACCCTTCTTCGTCTTTTATATTTATACGAAAGGTGAATGATACTCTCTAACTCGCGAGAGGATCCCGTTAATGGCGCAACGTAATAAACACGAATGTTTACTAACACCCATCAGCGGTACTAAAGAAAAGAGACTAGTACAAACTTAGTTATGAACAGTCTACTACTGTACCGCAGGCTGCTCTTATAACTAAGAGAAGTTGATCAGTATTTCACCTCCTCTTATGTATGTTCGTACAGTAAAATGGTAATTAGCGCTTGAGCCTTACCATATGATTCAATTTCTTTTTTGTATCTTTTCAGATGCTCAAGGACTCGTTTTCCTTTTCAAATATTAATTAATAAATCTTAACCATAACCTACTGCGTTGTGTGATTCCTTGGCTGATTGATCAACGCAGGGGTTTTAGGTTCAGGAGGACCCGGCTTTGGTTCCCGCCTAAGCTGAAGAATTAAGCCACGTCTAGTTGATTCCTCCAGCACATGTCTGGCTGTTTATGTGCGTCTTGATATATTTTCATTTACATACACATACCACACCACCATGCACCACAAAATCGCAAAATATTGGATAGACCCCTCCACATAGGGCTAGTGTCAGGGAAGACATCTGGCTGTAAACCTGAGAGTAATCCACGTGTAGTGCCAGCTCCAGGCAATTATGAAAAACCCAAGAAGAAGAAGAAGAAGGAGAAGAAGAAGATTCATAGCTAAGTGTGTTAATTCATACTCTTTGATTGGCATAGTTTCCATATTTCGAATACAATTTGTAACACCGGCTACACGTAGTTTACGTTTCCGTGGGTTTATCCTGACATTCACTCCAAGAAAATATCTAATTTCAAGTTCTATAGATCTATATCAATTCCGAGCAGGAATAACTACTTGAATAACATGGCGTTTAATGAAATCATTCCTATGGAACACGGGCAAACAGACAATGAAAGAAGAACGAAAAATTATCAACTTTCTAAAGTAGAAACGCCTTTATTTTAGAACTGTACTGAAAAAATCAAGTTCCTTTCAATCTTAAATTGCTGTTTCCAGGCGAATCCATACTTCTGTTAATTTGTATTTCTAATTACAAGAAAAAAATCGTAGGTTATTTTTCTGGTTTCGATTGGCACTATACACTGATGGAAAATGAAATCCGAACACCAAGAAAACATTAGTTTAAAGGAATGTAATATACGTTAACCAGTTGTCTACGTAACATATTTATTTGGATAAAGTTTCCAGGGCACAGGTTCAAGTATGTACGAGAAGACATGTGAAATGGTGGTACAATATTAACCGTTATAGTCGCCACTATTTTGAACGCAAGCATTCAAACGTGCATGCACATTGTGTCACACAGGCATCGTATGTCATTCTGTGGGATGGAGTTCCACTCCTATTGTATTTGGTCAGTCAAATCACCAACGGCTAATGCTGGTACTGGGTGATGCTGAATATATCGTCGCATAATAATACGTGCTCAATGGGCGAAAGGTCTGGTGATCTCGCAGGCCAAAACAACTGGTCGATATACTGTAGAGTACGTCGTGTGACAGCAGCGGTATGAAGACATGCGTTATCCTGTTGGAAAATACCCCCTTGAATACTGCAAATGAATGGCAGCATAACTGACTCAATCATCAGTCGGACGTACAAATCCTCTGTCAAGGCTCTTGGGATAACGACGAGAGTGCTCCTGCTATCAAAGGAAATCTCTCCCCAGACAATAACTCCTGGTGTAGGTTCAGTGTGTCGTCGCCGCAGACAGC
Source organism: Anabrus simplex (assembly GCF_040414725.1). Classification (NCBI taxonomy): domain Eukaryota; kingdom Metazoa; phylum Arthropoda; class Insecta; order Orthoptera; family Tettigoniidae; genus Anabrus; species Anabrus simplex. The sequence continues at coordinate 921,766,703 of NC_090266.1, read as the reverse complement.
TTCGTTCCAAGCGTCTTCTGACCGCCTTCTTACCATCACTGGCATCAAGAGAGGAAGAGATCTCCACTCCGCAATTCGATGAGCTAGAGCCTTGACTCCAGTGAAGTCGCAGATGGTAGTGATTTGGAATTAGTGGCATGAACGCTACAGAACGTCTGGCTCGGAGCTGTCTCTCAAGTAATCGTTGTGCCACTCTGATGCCAAATGAATCTCTAATGGCTGCTATATATGCAGTACGATCCACTACAGCCATGCGGCGAATATGGCGGTCTTCCATCTCCGTAGTGGCCCGTGTGCGGCCGGAGCCGGTCTTCTTGAGACAGTGCTCTCCTGTGACCATTCTTGTCAACACCAATGCACTGTAGATACATCCCTGCCAAGACTTACTGCAATATCGCGGAAAGAATATCAACTTTCTCGTAGCCCTATTACACGGCCCCGGTCAAGCTCAGTAGGTTGCTGATACTACCATCTTCGTCTCCTTAAAAGAAGCATGCTTGATTCACACCTGTCTCACAACGTGTACACCGGATGATGACTAACGCCGACGAAGTGTACAGCGCGTATTTAAAGCAAACCTACATTTCAAGGTCTTAGTGGTGCTTCGTCGATTAGCACGCAAACATGAATAGGAGTCATATTTCGGATGTTCAAACACGCCTTCCGAATTTCGTATTTTATAGCACAACTCCTTCTTAATGTTGGAATTTCATTTTCCACCAGTGTATTTTAACGGTGAATTAATATTGTTTTACAGTTCCTACATTTGATTTTATGTCTGTTCTAAAGAGAAGCACAATGTGGTGTATAATCGAAAGCGCGCTGACTCATCACTTGAATCATCTGTCATTGGTTTCTTCTGTCATTTGAAGAAAACATTATGGCGCGCAAGTATCTACAATACGTGCCGCTAAAATGAAAATACCACACTTTTTTATTTAAAACCTGAGTGACCCAATAAAATTCTTTGAATTCCTTCAGTAAAATGTGATAAACAATCTGTACGGCATTATTATTATTATTATTATTATTATTATTATTATTATTATTATTATTATTATTATTATTATTATTATTATTATTGGGTGTGCCAACTATGTACTACGAAAATTAATCAAAATGATTTGCAGCTTAAGTTGTTGGGGCTTCTTATGGCTTCCTTCTAGTCCTTTCTAGTCCGAATCTCTTCCATTTTTTGTCTTTGTTGTTGTTTAATTTCTTCCGACCTTTTTCATAACAATCCTTTTTAAACTCGATTTGTGTGTTTTTCTTGGATCACGTTTCGGAAATTACTTCTGTCGGCAGTTCCGATGATAGTTTACCGTGGTTTCCCATTTTCACACCAGTAGTAGCAGTAGTAGTAGTACCTCCTCAAACATCTGCACCATAATTAAGGCCACGGCCGCTTCCTTCCCACTCCTAGCCCTTTCCTGTCCCATCGTCACCATAAGATCTATCTGTGTCGTTGCTACGTAAAGCAGCTTGTAAAGGAATGTAATAGCGTGTTGAAAGTTGCATTTTTGACCTGATTGTACCAAAGTGACGATGTTTTCTTACGTGAATTGGCTCGGGGGTTTATGTTGGTTAGTCTTTATTCTTCCATCCTTTCTAGGTCTCGATGAAACCTTAGGAGTCTCTTGAAATGATGTCCATTAAAGATTATTGTTCAAGGTATATTTCCTCGTTGGGAAGTAGTAAAAATCAAACCTGTAGTTGCAATTTAAAATGAAGAGTGTATGTCCAAGATTTACAACGTTTTTTCTTTAATTCTCATCTGTTGCTGCTGACTGAACTTGAGACCCATGTAGTAGTAGTAAAAGTAATAGTAGTAGAGTAGTAGTAGTAGTAGTAGTAGTAGTAGTAGTAATAGTAGTAGTAGCAGTAGTAGTAGTACCTCCTCAAACATCTGTGAGATAGACGTCTCGCAAACGTTTTAGTCAATGTTTTACTATTATCTCCGTATACACTCTCATCCAAGCAAGTTTTACAAGGCTGTTGAATTGTGAACATAGTGGTGGGACCATCCAGTTTTACATCTTTACGAGGGCCGTCTTGGTGTGTGTTTTCGCTCTCGAGCCTGATTTTAACTCGAAAAGACAACCACACTACATCATAGTAAAAGTACGGATTCTGCTCAACCATAAAAGTGTTGTACATGAATAATTTTTAAAGCATGGCGCCCTGTCAAATTGATTTTATACTTACAACACAATTCCTGTCTTTAAACTCGTTCTATAATCCACGAAGACCTAAGAATATGACGCTGATAAAATGAAGGAGTACTACCTCCATAACGGTAACGAAGACATTAGTAGGAGTGGAAGATAAAAACAAACCTATAGTTGAAAATGACATTGAAGGGTGTATATCCAAGATTTACAAGGTTTCGCCTTTAATTTGTGTCTGTTATTGCTGAATGAACCTGAGTCCCATGTGTGTCTCCAAGAGGAGTGGGGTCGCGTTTCTAAATCAATCGATATCCTGTCGAGACGTCATTCAGTGTGAACTTTCCTGTATGATTTGAGAGCTTTCGTTACTTCAGCCATTTTCTTTCTGCATTCTTCGTTGTACCACCCAGTATTTCTCGGCAGCCCTGTTCCCTTCACTAGCATCTTCTGTCCTGCTATCAATATAGTATTTTCTGTAAGCTGAATTGAAGCATCTATTTGGTTATTTTCAATCGTAAGTCCTATCCCTATCCTCATAATTTCGAAACTTCTCACTTTAAAATAATCCTCAAATTTTTTCCTTAAGTCTTCCCTCCATTGATACTTTTGCACTAATCTCTTTTTAATATTTCCTTGATAACAAGCCACACTCTTCCTACTTATCAAGTTAATGAGTATTGGCAAGTGGTTGGATTCTGCCCAGTCTTTAACTACTATCATTTCGACGAGTGATAATGCCTCCTTTGAACATTATACTAGGTCTATAACACTTCCTCCCTTTTCTATTACACATGTCAAGTTACCCACTTCATCTCCTGGCCATCACCCATTCAGAATATACGGTTCTTCTGTACCACATAGTTCTAGTAATTTTTCGCCGTACCTATTATACCCTTCATCTTGACTTGTTCTGTTATTAACTACTTATACCTCTACCACTTTACCATACATTGGTTTTCGGTCAGCAATCCTCGCATTGAAGTCCCCCATAAGCCTAATACCTACATCTTCATACTGTGCCCTTTTGATGGCATGTATTGCGGCGATCCTCTTGTAGATGCTTGCACCGGCTGCTGAAAAGAAAAATACTCACCTCACACGTAGAATCTTACCTCAGGGCTGGACCTTCCAATGTTTCCTCGAACTAGGGACGACGGGGGATGCTAACAACTACTACGGGTCAAGCTATTCTACAAATAACGTAGCCCAGACTGATTTAAAACCAAGTGAATAACATTTATTGACAAGAATTGAAATTTGATATCAGTCAAAATTATAAAGTTGACTGAAATTAGAAAAATTGTAATAACTTTACTATCGTTCAGAAGAGCACAAATACAATATAATAAAATAGCAATATCCTGAAATCTAGGCCAAACTCAAACAATAAAAAACTTGCCACCTAACTGAACTCAGGAATGACTGAAGATCGACTTCAATTAATGAATTAATTACACTCAAAAAGCATGTCGACAAAATAACTCAACATTTAAGGGAATTGACACAATTAATTCCTAAGACCAACATGATCAATAAAATGAGATCATTACAGAGTGTTAAACGTGTGAAACCATTTCACATATGAACACACACTCTACTATCAAACGAAACATAACATAACACAACACTATTTTCAAGTGACTGATTGTTGCCTATCATGGCTGTCTTTAAATTTAATACAATGAAACGTAACACAATAATTTATCAGCCATAACAAAAAAAAATAAACTTACACACTGTGATAGTCATTGGACAATTTAACATATCAAATACATTTTTTGTTCTGCCGTTGGTCAATTGAACTCCTCCTTCTACACATATGGAAATTATACCGCTGGTCACTTTACCACTCCTGTTTAATAAACAACATTTTGCGTTATGTATAGTGGCGGTAGGTTCCTTTAGTTATATTTATGGGTGTGACCTCGTATTTGATTGCTTGCGATGCCTTTTACTAAGATAAAGAGAAATGTTGCATTTTATTGGCGATGATCACTGGGCTGTCTTTCTTTAATTATTACTTAAATTTGAGGGATCGAAACGTCATTGAAAATTGAATTTTCAAAATCTACACAACACTGTCAACAAAGTGTTCCACAAAGCATAGCATAACAAAAGCACAATAACCTGAAGTATAATATCTGCATTGAATTATTATAATATAATTTGACATTCACGCACTTTCCTACACGAATATGTTAACCAAGATCATTTAATTAAGTTATTACTTTATGGTCAAATGATAAATATCAGTCCTTCCCATTGTGTCAAAAATCCTAGAGATAGTGGTCAAAGATAGCCTATTAAAATACCTACAATGTAATGACTATTTTTATCCATACCAGTACGGATTTTTGCCTAACTCTAGTACCTACAATGCTGTGGAAGATATTATTATTAAGTTACAGGAGTCCTTAGACTCATGTATGGTAGCATCAGGCCTTTTTATAGATCTTCAGAAAGCATTTGACACAGTTGACCATAACATTTTATTACTGAAGTTGGAAGCAGCTGGGGTTAGAGGTTTAGCACTTAACTGGTTTACAGATTATCTCAGAAACAGGGTACAGTTCGTTAGTTGTATGGGAGCAGAAAGCACGTTACAGACTATAACAACTGGTGTTCCTCAAGGTTCTGTTCTAGCACCAATATTATTTCTTGTATTTGTCAATGATATTGGTAACTTGCCACTGTTCGGCAAGTTGTCATTATTTGCTGATGACACAAATATTTTCTACACAGGGAATTGTACATATAATCTTGAAGAAAAGATGCAACATGACATATCTTTAATTCAGACCTGGCTTACTACCAACCAACTAAGAATTAATCATAATAAAACTAACTATATCATATTTCACAAACCATTATGTACATTTCCTCTGGACATCAACTTGAGTTTCTATGACCAAGTGGTACCTCGTGTTCAATCAACCAAATTTCTAGGACTTAGCATAGATGAGTCGCTAACTTGGGAGAATCGCATCACAATGCTGTGTGATAGAATAACTCCTGCTATTGGTGTACTCAGCCGATTAAAATACAAAGTTTCTCGTGGACTGTTGAAGAGTATTTATCATGCAATAATTGAAAGCCACCTGAATTATATGATTCATATCTGGGCATGTTGCAGTAAAAAACAATTTGAAAAGATCAGTATCTTACAGAAAAGAGCACTGAAAATACTCTTCAACTTACCCACCTTAACACCAACCATACAGGTCTACCAGTATTGTAATGTGCTGTCACTAGATGGTCTTCGTAAAAAAACTTCAGCTATTATGTTGTATAAATTGAAAAATGGACAAACTCATTCGAACACACTTTGCAACTTGAATTCTGACATACATTCATACAGTACAAGAGGATCTACTAAAATTCACTGTAAATCATCGAAGTCTACTAAGTATGGCACTAATTCTTTATGGCATTCTTCTGTAAAGTTTTTCAATAGCCTTCCTGAGCATATTCGAGAAGCCGCTAACTTACCCATCTTTAAAACCAAGCTTGTTAATTTTCTAAAAGTAAAAATTCCAAGCCTATAGAGTACTGATTTAGTATACTATATCACTGCTGTTCATATTTGGTTTCTATCACTAGGATACCTTAATATTATTTTTATTATTCTTCATTGTACAGTATATTATACTTTTGTCCTAGAAGCTGATGTTCTAAAATCTCATCTTTGTTGCCAAATGTAATTAATATTATAATTATTCATTGTACAGTATATTATATTTTTGTCCTAGAAGCTGATGTTCTCAAATCTCATCTTTGTTGCCAAATGTAATTATTTGTACTGTACCATTATGAGCCTTGGCTCAGGTGCCTCTTTTGAAATAAATAAATTAAAAAAATAAAAAAATAATACAAGTTACCACGACAAGTCCAACACAAATTAGATCACAGTTTATAATATAGTCTCTCACATGGTTACAATTTTATTGTTACATACTTATAGACGCTGAGTTTATATTGTCGGCAATCAATCCATAAATTATTACACTCCTATCATTTTACTAAATTCATCTCACAAATTAACCACTTAATCAACATCGCATAATTCCTATCCCATTCTTATCTTGCTTATTGATCTCCTCATATCTTCATTGGTCCGCTCTTGTCTTCACTATAATATCTACGAGCACATTCATGTCCGAAATAATGACTTAAGCATAATATACTATTTCATCTAGTACCTTGTTATCCCTGCTAATTAGTGGCGTATACAACACTTCTTACTATTTTTATCTCATATTTATCAACGTTGTGATGTTTGGGACATCACTGAAGGTTTTTAATTATTGAACTATATATTTAATTGATAAGATGTATATATTTAATCACTGATAGGTCATGTTTAAATTAATATGTATATATAGGGTCTTTATCATCCATTTCAATCATCATTTCATTTCTTTGTATCGCGGCTATAACGTATTCTGAACGAACAAATTATTGGGTAAAGTATTTCAACATCACGCATATTTATAACTTGCAGTAAATTTTCCAATAGCCGTTGTGAGGTACCAGAGTCAACAGGCTAATTTCAGCCCAATTCCAGGAAAAGTACGTCATCGAGATTACGAGAGACCTTACCCTCTCCACCTCATGAAGATACAGTTGATACATTATTAACACCCACTTTTCAAACTCGGCTTGGGGACGCTTTATTTCAGCGGGAAAGTTCAGCCTATGCGAATGAACGTAATGAAGCAACGTGATGGATTGACAGCTATACATCGGAGAAGGGATGAGACCTCGAATCTTACTGGATCATGTGATATGGATGATGGAAGGAGACTTGTGAACCGATAAATACCACCGACAAGGGCTGGAGAGGACATTCATTCGGACAGCCGGACTTTCTCATTTATATACTTATTCATTCTACGTCTACACATCGGAGAAGATTTTAACTTAGTTCACTTCGCATCTGAGTATATTCTACTCAAAAGTTACTCTCATTGGGACTTGTTATCTCAATGACGAGAGGTAGTCAACGGGAGATCGGTTCTGACTGGTATAGGGGAGCAGAGCTTTTATTATGAGTTTAGCTACGCTACTTTTCCGTAATAAGGAAGAATACAAGTGTATTCTCTCCAAGAACATAACCCATGGTGGTTTTGCACTTAAAATTAGGACTCATTACGACTTTATGTAAGGAGTACAGTAGGAAGTGCTAAGGACAGGAAATGTGGATGTAGGACTGGAATTCAACAACAGATGAGGCAGCCTGTACGAGAGATCCACCCATCTTCAGCTTCAAGACAACAGAGTCTACATTTGGTGAGCTTATGGCATAAGTTACTGCAAGTCTTCGCGCAACAGTTCATTTTCTTAGAGTTAATTTCATTCACTTTTTCTTTTGCTTCCGTAAGTTCAGATTTCGTTAATACGCCGTTACGTCACGTTTTTCATCTTAATAAATAGCTGGTTTAATTTATATTTTATGAAATGATTATTAATGATCCTTAAATTCCAAGTTAGTGTACTTAATGATTTGTGTTCCGTTCACCCCACCCCTGGGAGTTTTTTGAGTCTCATTACGTAATTTTATTTACTATTATTATTATTATTATTATTATTATTATTATTATTATTAATTATCTACTTTTGTTTTCAAGCCATAAGCTTGAAGACTGGCGCCCTTGGGATACTGTTTCTGGAGAAACAATGACATATCATTTATTTATTTAATATTAAAGTGACCCGCCACGCTATAAATTTGTCATACATCTGTGGGCAAAGTGGGTACGTCACATATTGTCGCCGCAACTGAGGGGCTCGTAAATCATTAAGTACTGGTATAGAAGGATAAAATCAGTAGTTTGGGGGTAACTGTTGTGTATGCACAGTATATTTTCTTGTGTGTTTGATTTTGGGGGTAACATGGCTGAGCTAGAGGAGAAAGACATGATGCTGCGTAGTGGACACGTGCTGAAGGGTAGTACTTTAAGTAATTCTAAGGAAGAGTTAGATAAATGTGTAGAGGAGGAAACTGATATTAGGAGCGAAGATAGCGAAGGGAATAAGAGTAGGAATGACGAAGTTACGTTAGATTCAGACGATAGTACAATGGGGGGCGAGGCGGAGGTTAGCCCTAACGGTGAGGGTAATAATAATCAGTTACTTGAAATGATGCAGTTAATGTTAAGTAAGATAGAGGATAGTAAATCTGAAATAAAATATGAAATGGAACAAAGTAAATCTGAAATAAAAAATGAATTGGAACAAATTAAAACAGATGTAGAACAAACTAAATCAGAAATAAAAAATGAAATGGAACAAAATAAATCTGAAATAAAAAAGGAATTGGAACAAACTAAATCAGAAATTAAAAATGAAGTAGAACAAACTAAACGAGAATTAAGTAAGGCATTGAATGAACGCAAGGTCGAAGCTAATAAAAGGATGGACGAACATAGCAAACAGTTACAAGAATTATTTAAACAAAATGAAAGATTTAACAAGCAGATAGAGGAACAGAAAGAGACAACTGAGCAAAACAAACAAGAGGTAGAAAAGAAATTTGTAGAGCAGAGGAGTGAGTTGTTGGGATTAATGGAAAAAGAAAGCAACAACACTAGAAAGGAGTTAGAGACACAGGTGACAAGTATTAATAATAAAGTTGAGATCCAACAGGAAGAAATAAAAGAATTTAAGGATCAGGTACAAAACAAGATCGATACGGTTAAGTGTATAATAGAAGACAACACTAGGGAACAAAGAGAAAAGTTTGCGAAAGTAGAAGGCAATGCAGTGGAAATTAAGACGTTGAAAGAAAAACAGAACACTGTAGTGAATGAAATTGAAAGAAGAGATAAAGAGGTAGATAACCGCATAGCAATGGCAGAAGCACGCATTCGACGAGAAGTAAGAGAAAGGCAAGTTAACACTGAGAGGCAAAGTCATGGAGGGATTTACAGTAAGGAAATCGAATTACCGAAGTTCAATGGGAAACAAACTAACCCACTAGAATTTCTGAAAATAGTAGAAAAACGGTTTGGGAAACGGATTGAGGAAGGGTTTATGGACTGGGAAGAGGCGATCGACATTATTGATCATGCTTTTGTGGGAGAGACGCGTTCCTGGTTTTCAGTCTATAAAAGTAACATGAAAAGTCTGGAGGAATTTAAGACGAAGTTCACAGACAAATACTGGAACGAAAACGTTCAAAGCCGTGAAAGAGAAATGGTAGTATTTGGGAAATTCAAACATAATGAATGTGTCTCTATGACTGAGTATTTTTTGTCACATGTTATGATTTGCCAGAATTTAGACGGAATCACGGCTGATTCAGATGTAGTCAGATTACTGTTACGACATTTTCCAGACAGGGTACGCGAAGCAGCGTGTATGAAAAGTATTAAAACTATTCAGGAAATGGAGCAGTTATTAGGGAGTTTTGATGCGCTAGGAAATATTGGGCAAAGAACAGGAAACTCACATAATTTTGTTCCTCATAGTGAACCAAGGGACAATAGGAGACAGCCAAACTACGAGAATCGTAATCAGTTTCAGCCAAGGCATAACGGTAGGGGTGGCGCACCTGAAAATAGAACGGGAAATGCCCAACAAGTCAGAGGACAAGTTACTAACGAGCCAAGTGTAGGTACACGATCGCAACCTTTAAACTAAATGCAGGCTGTAATGATGGGTCAGAATTCCAGCCTTACGAGGAAGTAGTTAGGAATTGTGTTATGAAACTATTGCCATATGACCTAGATGTTAAGGAAGACCTTTTGTGTGAACCAGATAATAATTATTTAGATTCGGGTGATGAAGTGATTAATCCTGTGGTTCAATTAGAAGTTTGGGGGGCGTATGTTAAAGCGTTAATTGATACTGGAAGTCAGAAATCATGTATTAGTTCAGAATGGTATGACTCTTTAGTTAAACAGGGTATTATGATAGAAGAAATGCCTGTTAAGTCTACATTCATTATTACAGCTGTTGGTAAGAAGTCGAAACAAATATGCAAGCAGGTTGCGGTGCCGATTTGTATAGAGGGTTTTATTTCAGTACAGGTATGTTTGGTTATTCCTCACCTTGTATTTGATCTCATCTTGGGATGTGACTGGCTGACTTTAAAATCGGCTCAGCTAGATTACGATGATGCAACGGTAAATCTGAAGTGGGATAATAAGTATGTCAAACTCGAACTGAAAAATGAAATTCAGAGGAAAACGAATGTTTGTGCTATGTGGAGTGTTATTGAGGTTCCTAGATATGGGGAGAAACCCAGTGAGGGGTTTAATTTATGCCAGCTGTGGTTGAAAGAGGATCAGAAGGATGCCTTATTTGAAGCTGCGAGTAACAGTAAATTAGAGGAAGTCCAGAGGGACGAATTGTTGGCAGTGTTATGTGAACACGCTGAGATTTTTTCTAAGAAACCCGGTAAAACACATGTTTATGAACATTCTTTTTCAGTGCTGGATGACAGTCCTTTCAGCGGGCCACGGCATGCTATCCCACACAAATATGCCAAGGCAGTTGACGATCAGATACAAGCTATGTTAGCTGATGGGATAATTGAAGTGTCTAATAGCCAGTATGTAAATTCTTTAATCGTTGTGCCGAAGAGTGATGGGAGCGTTAGACTTTGCATTGATGGGAGGGATATGAATAGACGTATTTGTACTGACCAGTTAAAATCGCAGACTATTGAAGAGTTAATTCAGGGCTTTGAGGGTAAAAAATGGTTTTCATCTGTTGATTTAAGAAGTAGTTTTTGGCAGATTCCTTTGAGAGTGGAGGACAGGCCTCTGACAGCATTTAGTCATAAGTACAGCTTGTATCAGTTTCAGCGCGTTCCGTACGGGACGAAGACTAGTTCTGCAACCTTAATTAGAGCATTAAATATTGCATTAGGTGATGATACAGGTGATTTCGCCACGGTTTATATTGATGATATGGCTGGAGTTTTATATCAAGGACCTTATCGTATACATAAGAAACTAGGACCTTGTGCTTATAAATTATCTGACGGCGATTGCATTTTAATGGGTACGTACAACATTAGAAGTTTACGTAAATATATTACGAGTCCGATGGATTTTCCATAGTGCTGGAATATAGGTCAGTGAGCCAGGCCACGCTTATCTCTTATATAATATACACCTGTCGCAGCGTGGAGTTACTGCTCTCTGGTAGGTGGAGTTTCCCAAGTTTTGTCTTGCTTGCTACACGATGTGTGTGTATACGATTGACACGAGTTCATTGCCAAGGTTACGTCTGTTCTCTTTACGTGACGCCATGTATGGGTAATCTAGTATTTGATTTTATATAACGAGGATCATTAATATTGCAGTTTAAAATTTGTAAATTCACCGTAGACTATATTATGTCTTCATAAAGACTTGCAATAATTTTACCCTAGGCTAAAACCACGTGAATGTGTTAGCGTGTGTGAAGTGATAGTCATACAGCAAGAACGTATAAACACTTGAGAGAGTAATACGATGCATTTTGTTTGTGTAAATTTTGTACAGAACTAAATTGAATTGCCAAGTGTTGCATACACTGGATTCATAAAATCAGCAAGAGATGACGAACATTTGAGAAAGTGAGACATCAGAAACTCGCTAAGTTGTAATATTGTGTTTTAATGGAAATTTTGAAGTGTTATATATTATTTGTTATTAAGTTGTAGGTGGAATCATCAAGTTGTAATTTTGTAAAATAGTGTTATGTTGTATACAGTAATGAATGAATGTACAGTTGTTTTGAAAACAAGTGAAACGTAAGTGGCAAAGTGTAAGTGTGAGCCCTCAACGAAGTACTACTTGTTTCAGGCTCAGAGGGGCGAATGTGATGTTTGGGACATCACTGAAGGTTTTTAATTATTGAACTATATATTTAATTGATAAGATGTATATATTTAATCACTGATAGGTCATGTTTAAATTAAAATGTATATATATATATAGGGTCTTTATCATCCATTTCAATCATCATTTCATTTCTTTGCATCGCGGCTATAACGTATTCTGAACGAACAAATTATTGGGTAAAGTATTTCAACATCACGCATATTTATAACTTGCAGTAAATTTTCCAATAGCCGTTGTGAGGTACCAGAGTCAACAGGCTAATTTCAGCCCAATTCCAGGAAAAGTACGTCATCGAGATTACGAGAGACCTTACCCTCTCCACCTCATGAAGATACAGTTGGTACATTATTAACACCCACTTTTCAAACTCGGCTTGGGGACGCTTTATTTCAGCGGGAAAGTTCAGCCTATGCGAATGAACGTAATGAAGCAACGTGATGGATTGACAGCTATACATCGGAGAAGGGATGAGACCTCGAATCTTACTGGACCATGTGATATGGATGATGGAAGGAGACTTGTGAACCGATAAATACCACCGACAAGGGCTGGAGAGGACATTCATTCGGACAGCCGGACTTTCTCATTTATATACTTATTCATTCTACGTCTACACATCGGAGAAGATTTTAACTTAGTTCACTTCGCATCTGAGTATATTCTACTCAAAAGTTACTCTCATTGGGACTTGTTATCTCAATGACGAGAGGTAGTCAACGGGAGATCGGTTCTGACTGGTATAGGGGAGCAGAGCTTTTATTATGAGTTTAGCTACGCTACTTTTCCGTAATAAGGAAGAATACAAGTGTATTCTCTCCATGAACATAACCCATGGTGGTTTTGCACTTAAAATTAGGACTCATTACGACTTTATGTAAGGAGTACAGTAGGAAGTGCTAAGGACAGGAAATGTGGATGTAGGACTGGAATTCAACAACAGATGAGGCAGCCTGTACGAGAGATCCACCCATCTTCAGCTTCAAGACAACAGAGTCTACATTTGGTGAGCTTATGGCATAAGTTACTGCAAGTCTTCGCGCAACAGTTCATTTTCTTAGAGTTAATTTCATTCACTTTTTCTTTTGCTTCCGTAAGTTCAGATTTCGTTAATACGCCGTTACGTCACGTTTTTCATCTTAATAAATAGCTGTTTTAATTTATATTTTATGAAATGATTATTAATGATCCTTAAATTCCAAGTTAGTGTACTTAATGATTTGTGTTCCGTTCACCCCACCCCTGGGAGTTTTTTGAGTCTCATTACGTAATTTTATTTACTATTATTATTATTATTATTAATTATCTACTTTTGTTTTCAAGCCATAAGCTTGAAGACTGGCGCCCTTGGGATACTGTTTCTGGAGAAACAATGACATATCATTTATTTATTTAATATTAAAGTGACCCGCCACGCTATAAATTTGTCATACATCTGTGGGCAAAGTGGGTACGTCACAACGTAGGCATGAGCTCCAATTCATCGAGCTAATAACATCATATTCATAGGTCGTCTTCTATACCTTAAAGACGAATTTAATTTATTCTTCACGACGTGGCCATTCCCGGCTCTACCTTCTTATTTCACCTATTAGTTACAGTCAGGGATATCATTTTATGCTCGTCATCATATACTTCTACCTCTCACTTGGACCTCTTAATGGTATACATCTCAATTATTATCATCCCCTGCAAGTTAGCAATGGATTCCATATATTCACCAATGCGGCATTTCTCATTCTGTACTCAAAACATGATTGCCTACACAATATATTTCGGTTATACAACTCAACTCGCGGATTGCGTGTTTCTGTTTCTGTGGTGGTTGGTAGTGTAATGTGTTGTGTGAACATGAAGAGGAGAGTGTTGGGACGGACACAAACACCCAGTCCACGAGCCATAAGAATTAATCAGAAGCTATTGAAATCCCCGACCCGGCCGGGAATCGAACCCGGAAACCTCTGAACCGAAGGCCAGTACGCTGACAATTTACCAAACGAGTTGGACCATTATTTAACTTCTACCTCTAGTCGGTTATTTATTTATCATGGATAAATTATTACAGTGACCAATTATTACAAAGTACATGCGAACTGTAAAGATATCGTATATTTTTACTGATATTTTTCTCATAATTATTATTGTTGTTATTATTATGGTAACTCTCCTTTGAACAAATGACAGTTATGTTGATTCAGATAGACGTCGGATATCTCAGATTATAAGCACAAATATGAAAATTGACACCGACACACGCAATAATTACCGGTATCTAGTCCGCAATGTGAGCTTGAAACATTCAAATCCCGATCGTAAAACCTTACTGCTCCAATCTCCAATCAATTTTGATGATGATACTTGTTGTTTAAAGGGGTCTAACATCTAAGGTCATCGGCCCCTATTCTAAATTGCATTCATATTATTATTATTATTATTATTATTATTATTATTATTATTATTATTATTATTATTATATACGTGAATTCAAATTTTACCTTATGACTAATCTATATCAATTCAGCCTACACGGACAACGCTTTGCTCACCGTCATATTAATTACAACAATAATAAATTCAACATTTTCTTTACCTTATTACAGGATCATTGGCTGCTACTGCATTCTGTAGGCCATCTCTTCCATGGCGAAGTTATTCCATGATGAACTTCGTAACCACGTTATATGACACGTAACATACACGGATTGAATACATTTTAAATTCACAGATCACACACATTAATATCTTTCACACGTTTCTTGATGCTTATGCTATGGTACAGATTTACTTTCAAAAATAAAAATTTATACAATTAGATTATGACCCAAGTTTGGATCTGAAATAAAACGATTCACCTAACCGACATTGTTCGTTATCGATCATCTGTTCAGACTTTCATTCCTACTACAGCTCCCGACTCTTGGCATTTGTTTGTAAACAGGATTAGTGGTCAACTACCGCTTTCTGTCGAAATAGCCTCTGAGGAATGTGTCCTTGAACGTCTTCGTCTCCCGTTATCTGAATGGCTTATCTCGTACAAACTGTGACGTTAAATGAGCTTACCCACTCTGTCTTTCAACTGGTACCGTCTTTATTTAATTTTACCAATCGCCAGATTATTGTGGCCGCTTCTCTAACAACAAAATCCCTTCAAAATTCAGCATTTTGAGTTCGTTAAATTAATTATTATTTTTCCAATGAAACAAGTGAAGCGACTGATACTAAACGACGGGCAAATCCCGTTGATAAACACATCATAGCTGATTCCTAACTGACAGCAAGATGTAGGAATGAATGTACTGTATCACACTGTTTGCTAACTGCAAGACTTAAGACTGTAAACAGACTGCAAGTTCAACTAACTGACGTATACTGTTCGAAACACACTGACTGTAGACTGGTGACAAAACAACACTGGTGATTCAGACCCCACTGATGGTTTCACGGCTTCCTCGGCTCATTTTGTAACATTATCAAAACCACGCCCCGGAACTGGTTTTTGAAGAGGCGATGGCGGAATGTTACGGTTAATTCACGTTGATTTTGCTCATGTATTTAGCCTAATTAATCAACTAAATATTGTCTAAGACTCCGAAAATTTATGTCGTTGCACTGTTCCAAAAGATTATAAAAATTGTTCGTTCACATTCAAATAAACTGATCAGCGTCACTGGTGTTATTTCTCCTGGTGGATTTTTAACGACTTACCACCATCCTGCGTCTTCCTTTGGGCGAATCCATTTAGCACATCTTTACGACGTAGTTGCCCGTAACTAATTATTAATGGTATAGTTTAGCACTTAAATCATCACAAAAATTACTCTTAATTATATAAAGATGAGAGCACTGCATTCCGCCCTTAATTCACTTCTCAGTAGCGAAAACGAACTAACTGATGTTATTTCTTCCGTATGCAGTTACAGTTTGCGATTTTGTGATTGGTAGAATAACGCCTATGGCCCTTATGACGTCGTGCAACTAGGACCAAACCACTTTATCAAGGAGTGTAGAGTGTGTCTATGTCCTGTCCTGATATCTTCCTTTCCTCGTCTCTCTTCTAGGTGTGGCCTCTATTGTTCCGATATTCGCTTTCACGTGGGAGGATTTCAACTGGGATGTCCCTAGTTGGCTCATTAGATTTTACTAGAGGTATTCACGGTTTTAGGTCTTACCGAAACGTGACTATAAGTAAGCCTTGAAGATGTACGTCAGCCGTGGGAAGTCTCTTTGTTGCTGTCCAGGCAAATACCTTTACTGAATTCGCTGTATGCAGTTTTCACATATCAACATCTGATAAATTGATTAATATAGCGATGAGCCAATTCGCCTTATGGGTGCAATATATATTCCTTAATCTGTGTATTTCCGTTCCCAACTGAAGGAAGAAGTCTTTGTTTGCAAATGGGGAAAATTCCGGGGGGTCATCTCTTATTTGGGTTGGAATTCCACCAGGATACCTGCCCATTCGAACTCTCGTATATCTTGTCTTGCTATGTATTGTAAAACCGTCCACGTTGACTTCGTATCCTGATGCAATCCAACTCTCAACAAAGGTAATAATTTCCATTTCGGCCATTAATTGTTTCACCTCTCCGTTTCCTACCTTGTTCAAAAATCCTCTTATATTCGCACATCCTAGTCTTCATTCTAGTATTTTTACCCTCTGACAGATTGATAGCCTTGCTTCTTGTTGCCCTCGATTTCTCTACTTTTAAAATACTTCCATCTAGTGAACTAATAATTTCCTTGTCCATAGTGTCCTCGTGTGACTTTCCCTTTTTTGGACCATAAGTCTTTTACCTTTGGCCATTGTTTATCTCCTCCTGCTTCTGTCCCTCTGCTGGATCCTGCACGTGACTCGAACCGGCAGTTCGCTAGTCTGACGTCCACGACTTCTGCAAGTACATATATTTCTCCGCTTCCATTCTGCGACTTTGCAGTGCACTGAACCTCACTATTATCTGCCGTTTCACATCTTGCTGCACAAGCACGATAGTTACTCGTAGCAGTCTTGCACATTTCTCTATATGTCGTACGCACCCCACTCTGCTGTTGCTGTTGCTGTTGTTTCTCAACCATTTCCTTTAGCTGCGCTGGTGTCCAAGCTCGCCACCAATTACCAACACCAACTATCAGGCACTGTCCTCGGATGTAAGCCCTGAGTCCTGAGTTCTCTTCCTACATGTAAACGCAGAGTTCTCTGCTCCGCGATGGTATATTTGTCCATGTCACTTTTCACAAAACGCTTTTCTTCTTTTAAGATCCTAGAGTTCATTAAAATTTACCATCAGAACCGATAATAACTGGACTTTAACTAATTGGACTTTTCCTCTTTGCTCTCCCCACTCTGTGAACGTCATCTATGTCTGATTCAGTGAAATTTACCTTCACACTTTTTTTATAACATCCTTATCCACTGTATCATTTAATATTTTCAGTTTCACTCTCTCGCACGCCATAAATAAAAATACTTTTCCTCCTGTTTTCCTGGTTGACAATATTTTCTCGCTACTTTACATGTCTCAACTCTTCCTCTAAACCCTTTACTTAGGTCTTCAGTATTGCTAACTCACAAGCATTCTGCACAACCTTGTCTGTTTTTATTCTCAGTTCCTCTTCTACATATTATTTTAACTCCTTCATTTTGTTATACTGTTCAAGAATGAGGTCCCTAGTTTGTTCCACCTGGCACGCCTATCTGACTCTTTTTTTATCTTCTCCATCTCTTCCCAAGGCAATTGGTCCCACTGCCCGGGCCCAGGATTCGTCTCGACACCCCAATGACAAGTAGTATTGCTACCACTGCTCCTGCCATCAGCGATACCTGCAACCCGTAATATTGCCCGTTGCTCTTTGCATTTGCCGCACACTCACACTCCACACGTCCGTGCCAACGACTTATGCTCGACCTATACTATTCAGTAGTAATACCCGTATACCTCATCATCTCTCACACACAATATGTCCTCTCGCTTCGCTTGCTCGATTACAACTCGTCCAGTGTGAAACGAAACACCCCTTTCCCGCCCTGTCTAGGCAGATGCCGACACTTAAATTCTTCTTCTTTTTCTGTTTTCTTCTTAACCTTGGACTTATCGTAATTACTTGGGGTCGGTGCTAATGTGGATTTAGCCCAGTCTTACGCCTTAACTGGCGTCAACCCCATTTGAAGGGTTGTGTTCACTGCTGCGTGTTCCTGTGGTGGTTGGTAGTATGATGTTTTGAGTGTAAATGAAGATTGCATTAAGACAAATATGAACACCCAGTCCCCAAGCTGAGAAATTAACCTAACGTGGTTAAAATCCCCAGTCCGTCCGGAAATCGAACCCAAGTCCCTCTAAACTGAAGGTCACTACGGTGACCACTCAGCCCAACACTGCTACTGTTGAACGCAACATAGTAGTTTAGGCCAAAAGTAAGTGAGTATGGAAAACTTTCCAAATCAGGCAAAACCTACTAAAAAATTATCCAAAAATATCTAATTCGATATAGTGATGGATTTTAGTCTGCAAGAAACTGAGCAATTAATCAAGTCTGCCATTATTTAATGTTGTACAGTACATTACACTGATTTGAACTTAAACAAAAAAAAGTAATAGTTCCCGCTTAAACGATAAAATCGAGCGTTCGAAACTGTGAAGAAAGCTTTAAGGGCTACCATAATTTCAAGCTATGAAGTTCTGCTTTATTAATATATATATATAATATATTCTTGAACTTGTGCTTTGGGTAGAGATTTTTATAATGTATAAAGAGGCACGAATGAGCATAATGTTAAAGTTTTGCGACAGTATTTGTAAAGGACAAATGTCTACAGTCGTCAATGTTCAATGAAATAGTCTAGATGTTTTTATTATTATTAATGTAAAAATTAGAAAATTATGAAAATTAAAATATAAATTCTTTGAGATAAGCATAATGTCAGAAAAAATAAATGCTTATTGAAAATCATAAACACTTTCTTGCCTACTAAGAATTTGCTCTCGCTTACAAAATACTTTGAAGAGTTTTTACATTAGACTTTAATCTTTCTTTTATTTTAATTTCTCAGAATAATAAGTTCTATTTCTACCGGTGCCGGGCTGAGTGGCTCAGACGTTTGAGGCGCTGGCCTTCTGACTCCAACTTGGCAGGTTCGATCCTGGCTCAGTCCGATGGTATTTGAAGGTGCTCAAATACATCAGCCTCGTGTCGGTAGATTTACTGGCACACAAAAGAATTCCAGAACTAATTTCCGGCACCTTGGCGTTTCCGAAAACCGAAAAATATTATTTAGTGGGACGTAAATCCATTATTATTATTATTATTATTATTATTATTATTATTATTATTATTATTATTATGGGGTTTTGGTGTTTCAGCAGAGGTGAAAGGAGGTGCGGGCGGCGAATGGGTCTAACTACGAAATTTAAAGTTAATTTAAAACTTCAACAAAGGTTATATTTTTCAAACAGAACAAGATTTACATATAATTTGGAATATCAGCAAGTTCAACAAGAAATGATTAAAGCCAAAAAGCAGGTACAATTACAAGTAAACAGCAAGACTAGAGGTATCCACATTTTAGGGGGTTTTTACCCTCTTGGGCTATCAGCCCTACATTTTACAAAGCTCTCGGGCATACATCCTGAGCTCCAAGCTCCGCTTTACCTACATACACTTAATTCATGGGGTAGAAAACCCCTTCATACAAGGAGCACTTGCTCCCAACAAACACCTTCAGGCAGTCAAAAAAATCCAATTCGGAGAGAACTAACAGGCTCTCAGTTACTCACGCCTATTTAAGGCAACCTCAACTTTCACCATCACTTGCCGTCGGGCACAACTTACAAATTTATACAGGGGTATCATGTACCCAATCTACTGGGCCTTATCAGAAAAGAACAGGTTAATTACATGGCCCTAAAATACCAAATTGGCTGGAGGCGTAGCTTGCACTCCTACATGAAACTTCTTAAAACCTAGGTGGCAGTCGGCCGGTTACACAGGGGCTAATCCCATACTAGAGAGGTGACTCGTAGAAGAAAAACTTTTATTACCTTAAGAAGAGAAGAAAATTGGTTAGGAAAACGTAGTCACCTCAAAACAATATGAGTGGGAGCTCGAGAGGGTTAAGCACTCCCTATCTCAATTTACGGTTAAAGATATAGAGTTTTACAAAGATATTACATTTTACAAGGTAGGTTACATGAGAAAAGTTTCGAACCCGCCCCGTGGGTTAAACTGCTGAGCTAGCAAGAAAAAGTTATTAAACGGCCATTACCTTGTTGATGAACTGCTGCCCGAAGAAAGAGGTGCTTCCCGTCCCCTGCTACATAATCACACACTAAGCAAGATGTCGATGAAGTGGCCCCGAGCCATGACAATCAGCAGTTTTATACCCACAAGGAAACTTCGAGACCTTTCATGAAAGAAAAACGCCACACCCACTCTGTTTATTGGTGGACGCAATAGTTATATACAGCATAGGAGAAGATATACATGATTGGCTGAAAATTATTTTAGAAAATTAGTGATTGGTAGAATTCAAAACTGGCGGAAGAAGAGATCAATATTGCCAACACAAAAAACGAAAGAAAGAAATTTAACAAAGAACAAACTTAGGGATACAAAATGTCTTCAAAACAGTTCGTTCACTTCGCACCACGGTGCAGTCATAGTTGTTTTGGTAGTGACATCTGGAAGAGAATGTCCACACCTCTTGCTACAGAACAAACAAACATGAATCGAAATAGACACATTTCAGAACACTTCAAAATTTACCGTAGTGACATCTTCCAAGGAACCATTGATTTAATACAGATTTTAAAGTTCGGAGTTTCTCCTGTAGGGGATTATTTTAGGCACACAATTTAAACTTGCGGGGTCGGGGTGTACCAACCGGTACAATTATTATTATTATTATTATTATTATTATTATTATTATTATTATTATTATTATTATTATTATTATTATTATTATTATTATTATTATTATTATTTCTACCGGAGATGACTACATGGATTTCCCTCACGTGGAAACTTACGCACTTGCATCTAGAACGTGTAGTCATATGTAATAACTCCTCAGGGAAAAATGGCAGAGGTGAGGGCTTCTCGTTATGAGGTAAAACTCACGCTCGTCATATGCCTTAGTTGGAACTGGGATGCTTCAGATCAGTGAATTACGAGCGCTCACAGAAAACATGATGTATTTGCACGCAAAATGCAAGAAGGGAGCTGTGAGAAGTAAGGGGGAAATACACAGCCAAAGTAGGTCAATTGTATGCAATGTAAACAAATTTACGAGGCAGTTAGCGTGTTCTCTCTAATTTAAAGTGGATTCAGGCGCATACTTGCAATGCTAGCTGTATTTGGTAAGGTTTTGGAGATGAATTTAAAGAACAACTTAAAAGGCGAGCTCCCCCATATCACGCGAGAGAAGCCAATTGAATATCTAATTCTTTTGTATTGGCTATTCGAAGAATAATTAATAAAATTTAAGTAGAAGAAATCAAGTAGGGCCCATCCTCCTTATCCAATAAAACGCTACCAGACACTATAGAAAATTTGCCGTAGTGTTTGCTAATCCCTGCCATGTCTTTCATCTCATTTCCTTCCTGTGATACGCATCCATTTTTATTTTTTTATTTCTTATTTATTTTTATTCATGGTCTAGAAAACCAAGAATAACGGCCGAAAGGATTCGTCGTGCTGACGACATGACACTTTAAAATCCGCGGGCCTTCGGGATGAGCAGCGGTCGCTTGGTAGGCCATGGCCCTTCGGGGCTGTTGCGCCATGATGTTTGATTTTATTTCTCACAAATTGCAAGGGAATATATTTCATAATAAAACATCCAGCAAAACACAACCATCATTCACTATCTTATCACAGTATGATGTTCTTCATTTGGTCCCCACTGTCGGCAGCCCTGAAGATGGTTTTCCGTGTTTTTCCATTTTCACACCAGGCAAATTCTGCCCCTTTGCCTTAATTAAGGCCACGGCCACTTCCTTCCCACTCCTAGACCTTTCCTATCCCATCGTCGCCATAAGACCTATCTGTGTCGGCCCAATGTAAAAGCAAAATTGTCTTCATTTGGTACAATGTCCTTTGTAAATCACAATTTCCATTGTTTCTCTGTTACGCTATTCCTCTAAAAGATAGTCATTTCAACTGAGAAAACAAAACGAAGCATGAAAACAATGTTTACATTGATGCTTTCACAGCCCGTAATTGTATACATGATATAAGCTCTTGGGTTTTTGCCGTGTTAGGAAAACAAGGTGAAATTCATTACATTTCGCAGAGAAATTTACTCAGCGTCTTCAGAAGAAAAGAAAGCTATGTAACACTATATTGTCTTTAAAAAATGCAATAATAAGGATTCTTTTTCTCAAGTCTTCCTCGTGAAAACCAACTGAATAAACTACCATTAATCATAAACCGTTGCCTCAGTAGCACAATTCTTTTCTTTCCCTATTGCAACAGAAACATATTTTCCTCTATGTCACAATAAATTTCAGCGTGATGAAAAAAGGGCATAAATTCTCAAACTAGTTACAGTTAATGAAAATAAGTATGTGCTAAAATTTACAACACATGATCTTTTCTGAGGCATGATATTTAAAAGAATCTAGTAAAAATGTATATTTGCGTGTATTATTATTTTGTTTAATAACATGTCTAATAATAAATGAAATTATTAACTACTCAAAATTGGTACCTGAAACTACGCAAAACAAAACATAGAATTGTAGTCTTTCTTAAAACAACACCAAGCGAGTTGGCCATGCGGTTAGCGGCGCGCAGCAGTGAGCTTGCATTCTGGAGATACTGGGTTCGAACCCCACTGTCGGCAGCCCATAAGATGGTTTTCCATGGTTTCCCATTTTCACACCAGACAAATGCTAGGGCTGTACCTTAATTAAGGCCACATCCTCTTCCTTACCACTCCTAGCCCTTTCCTATCCCATCGTTGCCATAAGATCTATCTCTGTCGGTGCGACATAAAGCAACATACAGCTTCGTTCTAGACCGTTATGCCTTTCAGCGTTCAGTCTGCAAGCCTCTGTGAATTTACTAAACGCCGCCACAATCCTCTGTTTGTAACTAGTTATGTGGCCTTGTATTGTTCTATACCTATTATCTTCAAAGCGTTAGAAACTGAGTCTAACTATCGTCGTCTTGATCCCCCTCTACTTCTCTTACCCTCCATAACAGAGTTCATTATACTCCTAGGTAATCTATCCTCCTTCATTCTCCTCATATGACCCCAAGATCGATGTCGGTTTATGCGTACAACTTCATCCATCGAGTTCATTTCTACCTTAGCCTGTATCTTCTCGTTCCGAGTACCCTCCTGCCTCTGTTCCCACCTATTCGTACCAGCAATCATTCTCGCTACTTTCATGTATGTTACTTGTAGCTTATGAATAAGATATTCTGAGTCCATCAAGCTTTCGCACCCTCGAAGCGAAGTTGGTCTGAAAGCAGACCGATGTAAAGAGGCGCGCGGCTGTGAGCTCGCATCCGGGAGATAGTGGTTTCGAATCCCACTGTCGGCAGCTCTGAAAATGGTTTTCCGTGGTTTCCCGTTTTCACACCAGGCAAATGCTGGGGCTGTACCTTAATTAAGACCACGGCCGCTTCCTTCCAACTCCCAGGCCTTACCTATCCCATCGTCGCCATAAGACCTATCTGTGTCGGTGCGACGTAAAGCCACTAGCGATGTAAAGATAGTTTCGTCCGGGAGCTGACCTCCTCCTTACAGAATACTGTTGATCGCAACTGCGAACACATTGCATTAGCTTTACTGTACCTTGAATCAATCTTTGATTGCAAACATCTTTTCCCTCAGTACTCTTTCATGTGCTTCCTCTACGTAGATCTACGGAACATAAATATAACTGTCTATTTCTCTCGTAGCGTTTTCCAATTACCTGGCGCATACTGAAAATGTGAACCTGACAGTCCCTCTGTGGTCTGAAGCCACACTGGTTTTCATCCAACTTCGTCTCAACCATTGATCGCACTCTCCCTTCCAAGATGCCAGTGAACACTTTGCTTGTTATACTGATCAATGACATACTTCGATAGTTGTTGCAATCCTTACTGACCTCCGAGACCCTTCAGGTATTCCGAGTCGCCTGCATCTGTACCGGCCAATCTCCGGATTGTGCTGTGAAAGCAACAACATGAAGCAACTTGTAAAAAAATATCTTTTAACAACAGCAAACTAAAGTATTGTATTAAGATGCAGACAAAAATGTGAAAACAAAAAAACGAATAAACTACCATTAGTCACAAACTGTTGTCCCAGTAACACAACCTAATTCTTAACTTTCCTTACTGCAAGAGAAACATTTCACAATAAATATCAGAATATAGTGACAAAATGGCATAAATTCTCAAATAAGTTATAATTAATAACAATAACAATGTGCTAACATTTACAACACATATTTTCTAGTACTATATCAAGTTCTGGCTCGGCGAGGAAAGCAACGGGAAACTACCTCACTACTCATCTCCCTAATATGCCTCTTCAGTGATACCTAGACCATCTATGACAGCTGATGATGGAGCTGTTGAGGGTCAAACCAGCCTTTCGGCTGAACACTCGGCATGCATAGGCTATGTTACACGATTTCGTTTTTAAATAAAATGCAATAAAAACAATTATTTTTCTCAGGCTTTCTTGTCACTAAATATGAAAATTATTTTTCCATGTCATTAGTCATTAGAGTGAGTTGGTCTTGACTTTTCAATTCGGTTTGCCTTATCCAACTTTTCACTATTAGGAATCATTTTTCGTGTATCACTCTATCAACCAACCTGCCCTTGTGCACTGCAATGAATGAACTATATTCACCCACAAGCACAATCAGTGCTGCTCAGTCTAAATGCTTGCAACAGTAACCATGACTCCACGGTTTTAATTGTTTTCGCTCTTTCTGTAGTGTTACTCTTGGGTGGCAGAAGTTCCTGACTTAGCTCTTCCTGTGCCATTGGAGGGAAATTGAAATATTCGGTGTAAAAGAAAACAATCGACTAGCCAAACGGACTGCAGTCATCCATCAATACAGTCCGTTACAGTTGAAGGATGGCATTTATGTCAACCTGGACAGTTACAGGCCACATTTGCACAAATAAAGGAGTGTATGTGAGCCGATTTAGACGTCATCCCAGATCAAGTCACGGCCACTTCCCAGGTAGGTAAACTCAATTCTTTCGCAATTTCTACCTTAGCCAACTCAATGAATGACAAACCGAGGAGATTAATTTGAAGAATAGATGGGAGAGGGTCTCGTGCATTTCCTACGTGGTCGGTCATTTGCAGTGTAGGCAATATCTTGTCCAGTGTTTGGTGCAACAACAGAAATTTATACCTAAATTTACTTACTTTCTTCTTAATATGTATTTGTACTCAATCACCCTTCACTGTGTTTTTACCTTGAAACTCTCTTTGTTGTACGAATTTGCTAGACCGGGCGAGTTGGCCGTGCGGTTAAAGGTGCAGCTATAGCTGTAACTTAATTAAGGCCACGATCGCTTCTTTCCCACTCCTAGCCCTTTCCTATCCCATCGTTGCCGTAAGAGCTATCTGTGTCGGTGCGACGTAAAACCAATAGCAAAAAGGAAAGTTTATAAATGTATTACTCAAGATCAGTTTTGGCATACTGAAGAATCTAACAGTTAACTGAGTAGAAATGAAAGGAGATGGCTTCAGATATTACAAAAAGAACAAAACCAAAGCAAAACAATCTCCATACTGGCTAACAAAGTCTCTGGAGCAGTAGAAGATACAGGCTTCCATTAACCGTAACCTCGGCATTAATTGGGATAGACAGGTTGAAAGACGATGATATTTGTCTCCAGGAAATAACCTGATACTCATTTTTGGTACAGGCGAAGTGAACCTCAGGGTCATGTGCCTTTCCAGAAGTAGAAATGTCCATTTTAAATATTTCGAATCCCTGACGTAGAACGAAATTCACATCCTTCAGGATTTCTCACAGTGACCATACAAGAAACCAAAGATTAATTCAAATCTTTCAAAACTTTAACTAGGAGAACTTGCCCTTATAACATGGTGGCTCGGCTAATGAATTTCTCTTCGCAGGTAGCTGAGGACTCAACAAAGACTAAATTTTCATTCTTTGTCATACTAAATACTTTTCTATAGATAACAACACAGATGAATTATATGGTATGATATAAAACACGTGATATGAATATAACAACTATGAAAATAAGAATACCGGGCGAGTTGGCCGTGCGGTTAGGAGCGCGCAGCTGTGAGCTCGCATTCGGGAGATAGTGGGTTCGAACCCCACTGTCGGTAGCCCTGAAAATGTTTTTCCGTACTTTTCCATTTTCACACCAGGCAAATGCTGGGGCTGAACCTTAATTAAGGCCACAACCGCTTCCTTCCAACTCCTAGGCCTTTCCTGTCCCATCGTCGCCATAAAACCTATCTGTGTCGGTGCGACGTAAAGAGACTAGCAAAAAAAAGAATAATGACCACAAGCATTTATCGGTACTATAAATGTGTCTCTATTCAACGAATACCAAGTCTGCCTGAATGCATGGTCATGCGCGTACTTTTCGACTTAGCACCATCATCATCATTTTCATCAGTCTCCGGTTCCCAGAGTGTAGTAAACAAGAGCTTACACTCTTTCCATCTTAGTACAATTTATATTCCTGGACGTCCTCTCTTGCAGATCCGTATTTCTTCACCTCCGATTGTACAGTCTTTATCCACCGCTTCTCGGCCTTCCGCTTCGGCGCATTCCTGCCACATTTAGTTTGAAATATTTCCTTCCTATTCTGATATTGCTCATTTTCATGAGTGCTGACGTACCCGTACCACTGAAGTCTGCGTTTTCTGGGAAGTTCAGTGATACGAGCTAGGGTTTGTCGTATTTTTTATAATGTACATCTTTTCTGATTCCGTCATTACTGCTGATTCGTAAATCTAACTAATCAAACTGCTTCTTGAATTCTACAGTAAGCATTATTTAACACAGTACATGTTCCGACCTGTATACGAGAAGTGGTACAAAGTAGGTATGGTACATAGTTAGCTCGGATTTCTGAGGGATTATCTAATCCAGGAAAAAGATTCGAAACCGGGCTGAGTGGCTCAGACGGTTAAGGCGCTGGCAGGTTCGATCCTGGCTCAGTCCGGTGGTATTTGAAGTTGCTCAAATACGTCAGCCTCGTAGCGGAAGATTTACTGGCACGCAAAAGAACTCCTGAAGGACAAAATTATGGCACCTCGGCACCTCCCAAAACCATAAAAATAGTAAGACGTGAAGCAAAAACATTATTATTAAAAGCTTCGAGTCCGAAAACCGAAAAAGTAGTTAGAGGGACGTAAAGCCAACAACATTAGACTATCATTAAGTTTCGAACTTGAATGTTAAAGTCTAATACTGGCTGTGTCCTATTAAGTATTTCTTGTTTAACTACGAGTATATTACCTCAGGAGATTATAAGTACGAGGTATTAGAAACGAGAAATTGATTCTAAGTTGGTTCCCTTCTAGAAATATTAGGCGAGCTTTCTAAATAATGTCTTCAGAACTAAAACAAGTCTCGGAATTAAAAGGAAATGGGCTTACAACATGGAAACATAATACGCATAAATGATAGTAGTAGTAGTAGTAGCAGTTTTTTTCTGTTATGACAGGGGAAAATCTTTTTAAGACACCACTCTGTGTGGGAGTTGGATTTCCACCAACTAAAAACCCCTGCCCTCTTCACTCAGCCCATTCTGGAACTGCTTGTCGGCATGACATCAGAATGGAGTGATGTATATTATTTTCTTCCTTTCTCTTCTTTTTCCTTCATCCCCATAATGCTTGTCGCCATTGCCTTTACTGTGTTCCAAGCAAACGGGCTCTCTAACATAATCTGAACCAGATTTCCTGGCGTAAGTCGTCGGCCAAGTTCTTCCCATCGAACACAGTAGAAAAAAGTGTGTTCTACTGTATCCCTTTCAGAAGAGTACCGACAACCATCTCCCTGCGTCTTTCCCATCTTCATGGCGTATACGCCGAATCTTCCATGTCCTGTCAGCATCTGCGACAGATAGTAATCTACCTGCCGATGTCTACATTTAAGCCCGTCTCCTATGTCGGGTATTAGCTTTTTTGTCCATTGGCCAACATCGGTTGTGTCATCCCATCGGTCTTGCCAGTCTAGTAAGAGTTGGTTCCTCAAGGCTTTCTTTTCTTCAGCAGATATAGTCGCACCCCTTTCATGCCAAAATTTTCTCTCTACAACGAGGAGGTCAATGGGAATACTGGCAGCTACAACTTGTAAAGCTGCTGTCGAAACAGTTCGATATGCACAGGTAACTTTGAGCAGCATTTTCCTCTGTACTCTTTCCATAGCTCTTCGGTGAATCTTCCTCCTGAGTGCATTGTGCCAGATAGGTGCAGCATAAAGTAAAATGGAATATACTGCAGAGCACATAATCTGTCTCTTAACTGTTCTTTTTCCCCCGATGTTAGGCATAAGTCTGGCTAATGCCGATGCCTTCTTCTCTGCCTTTTGGGTTACTGCCTTCACATGTGCACCAAATGTGCAATTCCTGTCAATAAGAACCCCAAGGTATCGTACAGACTTCCCTGGGATAATCACTGCATCATTTAATAAGAAACGGACATTTTTCCAATTCCTGGAACCTTTCAAAATTACAGCCTCAGTCTTATGTGGAGCCAATCTCAATTTATTATTTACCATCCAAAGGTTAACTCGTCTCAGTGATTAATTTACTCGGAAGGTCAGTTCTTCTACATTCTCTGCTGTTACCACTATTGCAAGATCTGCATAACCAATAGATGTTGTCCCTTTTGTCAGCTGCAGGCGTAAGACACCATCATGTAGAATGTTCCACAAGGTGGGTCCTAGGACAGATCCCTGTGGAACGCCAGCACTAATTTCAAGGTCTTATAAATCATGAAGTAGTAGTAGTAGTAGTAGTAGTAGTAGTAGTTTTGCTAGTTGCTCTACGTCGCACCGACACAGATAGGTCTTATGGCGACGATGGGACAGGGAGGGGCTAGGAGTGGGAAGGAAGCGGCCGTGGCCTTAATTAACGTACAGCCCCAGCATTTTCCTGGTGTGAAAATGGGAAACCACGGAAAACCATTTTCAGGGCTGCCGACAGTGGGGTTCGAACCTACTATCTCCCGAATACTGGATACTGGCCGCACTAAAAATTTTCACACGCTGACCAAAAATATAATATCTTTTCCTGATCATTACAAAATATCAACCCGACACACGCAATGAAAAAATTGTAGGGACAAACAATAATCTAACTACAACATAGATATAAAATATTCACAGACCTGCGATCGTAGCCATCGTCCTGGATTCTGGCTGCATCTAGCCAGCAACCTCGTTTATTTTTAGCCCTCCATGGCAAAATTTATCATCATCTTCTTATACATACAACTTAAATTACACAACACTTTATAACGCACTTTTTGACTTGGTCACCCTTGTGACGAGCTCGCTTCTCAAATGGCGACTGACTTGTTCACCCTACTTAGAAGACGAGGTGTTTCAACAGATAAGGAACCAGACACTGTAGCTCTCATCTAGACTCTAACAAATATTATACGCACGCACTGAATACAAGGAGGAACTCAATTACTTATTCACCACATATCTAAATCTTCAAAGTTCCTATTAGCGGCAGCTCAGAAAATTTCTATCATCTTCCATTCTAACAGCATATTTGAACCATAGCCACGAACATGTAGTAAGTTATTTAGAGATCAACTTTTTACACTTTTCTGCCGACGACGGGCGTGAGCTCCGCCGCTTCAGAAACCAGACAGACACTGAGAAATATACGGAGGGGGGTTCTTTTATACTCTGTGGGGTGACGCTACTCACACCATGGAGCTTGGTTATGCAATATGCTAATTCCGCATCCAATAGACCGATTTTTCTGAAATTCGTTCCATGACTTCGGATAGACTTACAATTTATTTAGGCGTTAATTTCATAATTTTCCCACACTCGCAACAGGCGAAATAAATTATTTCTGCCCGGGCGTTTCGCGGGTTTTCTTCATTCATTGACCTTGGCACGTGTAACTAGTCCGCGGATCTGACGCGGATTTGTCTCTAGGCTTAACTGCATTTATATTTACCCTGGGGGTTCTGTCTTCACGTAGGGTTTAAGAATAATTTAAATTCTTTATTTCAGGATTTGCTGTGTCGCCAACATCTCTCGTTACGAAGAATTCCGTGAATATGAAAAATTGTTGAATATTCGAAGTCCACCGAAGTGTCACGGTATTTCACGAGCTTACGGCTCTGCTCGACACGGAGCGCTCGCTCCCACGAGACAGCCAGACTCATGAAATGGCCGCCCTCAAACAAGTAACTTTTATTTAAAATAAATATTGAGAAAATTAAAAAAAAATTCTCATCGTAGAATTATGGGTTCAGTATAGAAGATGGGATGATTCCACAACAGCAGGGGACGCGTTGTCCCGCGTCACTAGATTTTGTATAAATACCCCCTCTGACCACGAGAGAAGCACTCAACATGCATCAGTCCGAATGGGTGAACCTGCGACAGTCTACACCAAGAAGAGAACTTACACAAATTCAAGAACCAGGTAATAGACTTGGGATCTCGAAAGCCGTATTGGCCTGAGCGAGGTAGGAAAGGCAAGTGTCGGGAAAACTTATAACAAAGTTTAATAACAGCAATTCTGTAAAGGAGATTACAGTCATCTATCTAGTCTGTTAACACGATCTTCGGTTACCTGACCAGGGGGGGGGGGGGAATATTTGGTTTGCGGGTGAGAAGACGAGGTGAACGTTATTTCTTCCCACGGATATGCAGGAACGAACACCTGGCCGTTAGCTTCATGCGGTCCAAACAGTCACGAAGTTATAAGAGTTGTACACCGTACCTTTCATTTCTATATGTTTCAAAGTGTTGTTACATTAGATTATAATGTATCAGAAGAAAAATTAATTCGTGTTGCATCAAGAAGTGCAGAGTCAGTGTAATTGATAAGTTGGTATTTAAGTGAAAAATGCCACCTATCACCATGAGCCACTAAGGGCCCCCCCCCCGGGTGTTGCTGGCTTGCTAAATGCAGCCGAAATGACGCCACATGAATCAGAAAAATAAAAGGTCTGTATCATTCCAACATTGTGTCTTTGTAGTTAGAAATGTAAATGCTTGTCCTCTTAAATTAGTTAGTAAATCATGACACCGCGTTGTATATGTGGCGTGTGTAGAATTGTGTTGCGATGATTATTTTGTGTCTTGTCCACAGAAAGTGTAGCGGGAAACACTGCAGGTGCGATGTTCGTTCATTTGTAGCCGCGAGGCGTATAAAACTGTGTTAATTTTCTTAAAATGTGAAATTAAATATTACAATAAAAATCAGTTAAATGTGTTCACGCCGGTAAAAGTTGTAATAAAGATAAAGTAAAGATAACAATTATAATTTTGATAAAGTCAAATAATAATAATAATAATAATAATAATAATAATAATAATAATAATAATAATAATAATAATAATCACGCCAGGAGTGAATTGAGATAATAATAATGCACTCAACAGTTGTGTGAGCGAGGTTTACAGTTTTATATCGAAATCCAGTGAAGTGAGATAATATTTAGCATTTGGAAATGTAATTTGATAACACTGTGAATTTGAGAGATAGAATAACGGCATGCTAATTTGCTCCTGAGGTCTGGGAAAATTTAGAGAAACTACTGTACTTTGAGATTATGATGAAGTTTTTTGGTTATGGGATGACTTGCACTTAAAATTTGATCAAGCTCCGGAAGAAACTGAATCGAAATGAGGAATGAAATATTTATGAGAATAATTAGGAAGAAAGTTTGAGGCAGAGTAAGCCCTGTATTATATGAGTGGGAAGTTCTAAGCAGGGTGCCGAGTAGAAAAGGCCCTGTAGTTTGATAAAGATGATTTTTGTGAAAGGGTATATATGTTAATTATGATGGCGACACATACACCCAGCCCCCGTGCCAGCGAAATTAACCAATGATGGTTAAAATTCCCGACCCTGCCGGGAATCGAACCCGGGACCCCTGTGACCAAAGGCCAGCACGCTAACCATTTATCCATATAGCCGAACATTAGCCAGTTAAGTCAAGTCGACGATTCTATCTGATACCAGCGAAGTTCATTTGGTTATAACCGACCTCATGAACAAAATACATTCTTACACACGATCGAGGTAATATTTTCTCATTGGAAATTTAGTTTTATTCTGTATTCTTACGAGGCGAGAAACATCGCGAATCGGGAACATTGCGGATGACGAGTGAGTTTACTAAATTGAGAGTTTACCCTGCGTATGTTGATGAAAGTTTACATCACCGGAGAATTTACAATGACACACGTTTGGAGTGTTGACATTGCAGGCTATTTGGAGCCTCACACAATAGGCCGCGAATATCGTGGTGGTTGTGATTATTGTCTTCATTAATATCACGTAATATCAGACGAGATTTGATTTTACTTTCATTTAGCCAACTTCACTGTACGTATTTAAATTTCAAGGAGTGATAGACTGAACTCTTCGAACCCGTTATTTAATTTCGATTTCACACCTTATCGTAGGAAATGGACATAGTTAATATTATTCCAGATTCGAGTGTATTTCTATAGCGGATTTTACTACATGTGTTTGAATTTCAATAGAATTAGATTTCAATATCCGGACATTCTTTCAAACTTTGGATTTCGCCCCACAGCATCAGTGAGGTGTAAATATCATAGTGTTGGCTCAACAATAGGTTAGGAATGCCACGTGTACATAGTTACTATTAGAGGTTTGTAGATAATATAGTGTTGGCTCAACGATAGGTTCGGGATGCCGCGTGTACATAGTTAATGTCAGAGACGTGTAGACACTTCAGTGTTGGTTCAACGAAAGGACCAGGCAGACGATAGGTTCAAGGGTTCATTACTGTGTGTTTGATTTCTGTTAATTTGTTTTGGACATCGTTCCCTTGTTGGAGCTGACTGTAGTTGTACGGAACTATCTAATAAAACTGTGTTGTCAGTCGTCAGCCCTCTGATATTGTATATGATAAATTAAGCAATTGTGGAATTCTAAGTTTTTCTGCTTGGACCCACCACTGTTGGAGTCTGACTAGTTACGTCCACCTTTTTGAGAAAGTCCTTTTCTGTTTCCGGGGTGTTCAATAGACTATTGTTAAATTTCCAATATCATTTCCCCATTGTTTGTACATATTCGTGTACTTCTAGGTGAGTGAGGAACAATGATAATCGGAAAAAAAGAGCAGGAATAACTTTAACACCATGTAGGTATGCGCAGGTATTTGAGAGAAGGTATATTCTGTCAATTCTGGACGGGAACGGACTATGATGGAAAGTAAACTCCACAGAATGTTTATGCTTGCGTTTCCAAACATCCACCATCCGCATGCGAGTAATTGATTCCTGTAGTGTTGCTGATAGGTTTTCTGTTTTTCCTCTCGGGTCTTTTGAATGTAGCACACAGTTAAAGTCACTCCCAGTACGACTTTTCTACGTCGGGTTGGATGAACACCCGTCTCCTCCATGATATTACCTTTTCTCGTTCTATTCTAAATTGCGATACTGACGGACTCTAAATAATGATTAAAGGAACTGTCCTCACAAACCCCAGATACCAATCGGCCACTTTGATTCGCGATAAAGTTATTTCGTTCTATTCCCAGTCTATACACTATAGCTGTACCTCGTTCATTGTATCCTATATTAACAAAGTAAGGATAATGTCAATCCAAATTCGGTACAGGAACTTCCTGTCGACAGAGAATATCCATGTTGTTAACAAGGATGTCCCTTTCTAGAAGGCTGAGTTTTGTTGCACTGCTAATGTCATTGATGTTGACAGTGATGATCATGCTCAAAATCGTGAATGTGTAAAGAGAGACGGAAATCCCCTTCACAGACATGAAGACCCGACGGATCACTTCTAATGTAATCAACGAGATTATCGTTTAATGTAATTTTGATGGGTTGCGGAAAGTGTTTCTTATCGGAAAAGGCTCTTCATTTTCTGTTTAATTCCCCTTAATGCGTTTGCTGTAGAGATTCCGGCAAGTGAGTGCTGAGCTTTGCACGCATGATGTGCAGAAAACGGGGAACGTATTTTTGTTGCTCTGTTCGATTACAAGCTCTCAGAATGAAAATTATTGGTCCTGGGCTGAGTGGTGGTGTCATGTTACAGAGTTCAGCCATGGCTTGTTTAACTTCCTTTTGGCTAGCATTCCTAGCTCCTTTCGTCATCAACAGATAGCAGCAGCCAGCAGTCTGAGGGCAAGAACCCGGGAACAACACTGAATAATGGGTGAGAAATCTTTCATTTCGAATCCCATGAATAGACAGCACCCCGTGACCTAATCATTGAACGGACAGCTAGTAGCAAGTTTATTCTGTGAGTGAGTGAACAGTGGTTATATCTGAAGTGTACAGTATAAATTTCGAATTTGTGTGTGTTATGTAAATCAATCGCCAATAGTAAGTGTTTGACACAAGACCTAGTAGCCCGACCATTTTCAACACGTTCATTTGCAGGAAAAAGTGAAATTATAAACAACGGTAGACCTGCACCGGAACTCCCCAATTTAATTCAGAAGTATAAAACATTCAACAGCAATTTTCCCGTAAATTCGTATGAGAAGCATGACTGGCTTGCTGGCAGTACAGAATTAAATGTTATTTTCTGCTGAAACTGTCTATCATTTGCAGCCGATAAGGATACAACCTGGACAAAAACTGGTTTCAGGCATTTAGGAAAACTTTCAAAATTTTATAACAGCTCATGAAATGACAGTGGGACACTAAAGGGCATCCGTATCTCTAGCGACATTCGCAGAACTCAGTATAGAAACTGCATTAGATACGTAACTGAAAAATGATGTTTCGGAACACAATCGAAGGGTTAGACAAAGTAGGGAAATTTTGAAGCGTCTCATTAATGCTGTCTGTTTTCAAGGGAAACGAGAGTTATCTTTTAGAGGTCACGATGAATCATAATCATCAATAAATTGCGGCAGTTGTGTAGAATTACTTAAGTACACTGCAGAATATGACCCGTTGTTCGTGAACCACTTAGAAACAGCGTCAGTGTACAGAGGAATTTTCAATAAAACTCAAAATGAAC
Organism: Anabrus simplex; assembly: GCF_040414725.1. Lineage (NCBI taxonomy): Eukaryota > Metazoa > Arthropoda > Insecta > Orthoptera > Tettigoniidae > Anabrus > Anabrus simplex. Next base: position 921,731,518 of record NC_090266.1, on the reverse strand, counting down.
TGACTGAAGCCATTCTTCTTTGTTAGAAGAATAATGAGGTATGAACTAAAATCGGAAAATTTGGTAGCAGTACTAGTAGACGAAACGACAGATGTTTCAAACAAGATTCAAATGTCTCTTGTAATGAGGTATTTGTATGAGGGTGAAGTAAAGGAACGATTCATAGGCTTAAATGATGTAAACTCTGATCGCAGAGCTCCAGCAATAGCCGAGATCCTTAAACAATCCTTAAGGAATTCGAAATTAACCACAAATTAGTTGCTCAAACCTATGATGGGGCGGTCGCCATGGTGGAATGTTTAAACGGCGTAGAGGCATTGATAAAAGAAACCCATTTCGAGGCTTTATTGATTCATTGTTATGCCCATTTTCTGAACTTGGTTTTATCACAAAGTGTAAGTGTGATACCTGAATGTAAGTATTTTTTTTAGTACTTTGATGGACTTGCTTCTTGTTTTTACGAGATATCCAAAACGAGCTAAATTTCTCGATGAGTTTTTGAAGTGTAGGCTTCCAAGAGTTTCACCCACAAGGTGGAATTATTCTTCTACACTCGTAATAAATACTGTGTCGAAGAACAAATCTGAACTGTGTGATGTGTTCATTGTCATGCTATATAATCCACAGGAAGTAGAACCTGATATTCTTGCGCCTGTATCCGGTTTCCTCTCTTCATTAGAAAATGTCACTTTCTGTTTCTTTCTTAATATCTTTAACTAAATATTTGCTTTCACAGATGTTTTTTCAGCATTATTCAAAATCAGACATTTGACATTATGTACTTTAGGCAGAAAATCACTGAGACTAAACAAAACAGTGTGAATCTCAGAGAAACTTTTGACGAAATGTACCAGCAAACTGTTTCTGATGTAGGGGATTCTTCTAAAAGAAGAAATATATATTTCAGGTGAATCATCTTTGAAATTTTTGACAGTATTGGTTCTCATCTTCAAACCCGATTCCAAGGTAATTATAATTTGCACTTTCTAGGCCTTCTTTCCAAAGACACATTTCAGGACTAGAGAAAAATGTTTCCTGAAAATGAGTTTACAAGTGCAAGCATTTTGACAGCATCCGGCTGAAAAACGAAATAATAGTGCTATATGGCAGCAGTGAATTCCACCAAAACAAGGACTGTTTTGAATGGATAAGCTGATAAATAGTTCTCCTACTCTGTCGTCATGTTCCCCGCAAACTTCCCATGTTGTGCAATAATATGCACAATTCCCATATCGACAGCGACAGTGAAGCGATCCTTTTCTGCTCTGAAAAAAATAAAATCTTATTCAAGAAACACAACGGGGTAATGAAGAGTAACCAACCTAGCTGTAATATCAATTGAATCTCAACTGTTAGCGAAAATCAGACAATGTGGAACTTTCTTTGACAGAACTGTCAGCTTCCATGCCAGCAATGAAAGGCGCATGGATTTCCAACTTCGTAAACGTTAGGTGAGTTCACATTCTTAATCTTTAGTAGTTTTATTTGTTTGGTAGATGATTTAAACTTAAAAAACCATGATTATAAATAATTTCATGTGGCTATCCCAGGCTGCTACATTTTTTATAAAGCAGACCCTCGGACAGGGTGGGCTGCGCCCTGGTCCGGCGGCAATCGAACCCGGGTCTCTTCATTCAGAAGGCCAACACCCTAACTGCTCGGCCATTGCTCCGGACAGCATAGAGGTGAACATATTATGATGAAATGTAATCTATATAGTAGATATCAACAGGAGATAGCATATTCCAAGCAACCTTCTGTAAGTGCAAGAACCATGCTAACATCTCAGTTGGAAGGTTTTTAACCAAAAGCAATTAAAAATGGATTCACGTGAAAATAGCTTTATCGACTCCCATATTTTTACAGTAGGCAGTTTATGTCTTAACTTATTCTTGCATCACCATTTTAAACAGGTATATCCTAAAATTGTGGCATTGCATTTCACGGACGTGTCTTAAAACATTATATTATTACACTAAAATTAATTACAATTTTATTATAATAATGTCCGACTCGTTGGCTGAATGGTCAGCGTACTGGCCTTCGGTTCAGGGGGTCCTGGGTTCGATTCCAGGCCGGGTCGGGGATTTTAACCTTCATTGGTTAATTCCAAAGGCTCGGGGGCTGGGTGTTTGTGCTGTCCCCAACATCCCTGCAACTCACACACCACACATAACACTATCCTCCACCACAATAACACGCAATTACCTACACATGGCAGATGACGCCCACCCTCATCGGAGGCTCTGTCTTACAAGGGCTGCACTCGGCTAGAAATAGCCACGCGAAATTATTATAATAATAATTGTTCCGGCCTAGCTATGGCTAGACCACCTAGTTGCTCGCTACCACTTCCTAGGACAGATAGCAGCACCCTTCAGCTACCAGCCGGAAGTGGTGTGGATGGAAAGGGATGAGAGACTGTTATGCTTGGGTGCCTCGTGCGAGAGGAGACGGGAACATGTGACTGATTGTTATCGAGTGCATCTGCCCATAAATACTCAGTGTTATGTATTATAATGTGTTATATCAGTGTCGTAAATGTAATAAATATTGTTATTTAAACAAGTGAATGAATTACGTACAAAACATGGTCCAATTACCGGGCCGGATTATCTACACCACGAGGACCTCGTGAAAGCAGCGTGGCGTGTAGTATGGACGACTAGTTTCTACAGTAACATGCAAATACTTGGAAGTTCACTTCAATGACATCATCTGGCAGTCCCAGGTTCGATGTTCCAGCACCAGAGGTAAACTAAACTGAGAAGGCAGGTCAGTACTATTCATTTAAGGCTCTCCTTTTCTCCTTGTTATTGTCTTACCCCCTCCATCATGGAATCCTCAACAAGGCAAAAGCTTCTTAAGCAGAGGTCGCGATTTAAAGCGCAACTTACCCGCTCGGAAACATTCGTTGAGAATTTCATCGCTCAACAACATTCGATTTCGCATGAAATTAAACTGCGATACGAAGACATGAGTGCATTAATGTCGAAGTTTGACGACGTGTAGTCAGAATTAGAATTAGGAGACGTTGAAAACGAGCAAGCTCATGATCAGGCGCGTGCCGAATTCGAAACCAAATACTACAAGGTAAAGGGCGAAATGAGTAAAATAATAGCGAACCTTGAAGAATCATCACGCGGCACGGTAGATTCAGGAAGAACTCAGGTCAGCAGTGTCGCGAGTTTAAAGTTACCGGCTATAAACATTCCACATTTCGATGGAAAATACGAAAACTGGCTCTCATTCGCAGACAGTTTTGAAGTTATGATTCATAACAACAATAATCTGCCAAGTGTCCAGAAATTTCACTACTTAGCATCTGTTCTCAAGGGCCCAGCCAGCCAATTCAAAATGAATTCAAAATTTACCCATCACAGAGGCAAATTATGAGGTAGCGTGGAAAATGTTGAAGGACAGATTTGAGAACAAGAAACTAATAGCAGCTACTCATGTTAAGGCACTCTTAACTTTAAAATCAGTCTCCAGTGAAACAGCCACAGAGCTGTTAAGGTACTCTAACACTTTTAATAGTCATTTGAATGCACTCAAGGCCCTAGAACTTAACATTCCATTGCATGAAGTTATTTTGACTCAACTGTGTGCTCAAGGACTTGATGCTTGTACTAGACGAGACTGGGAATTATTACAAGCAGACACTCGGGTTCCATCACTTGATGACTTGCTGTCATTTGTTGAGCACAAACGGCAAGCTCTGGAGAACTTCCCTAGCTCACAGCACACTGCACCATCGCACAGACAACAAGTTGACAGAAATAAGCCTAAACCTCAAGGGGATACTCAACCACGTTACACTTACACCACTACCAGTCTCATAAAGTGTCCCTGCTGTCATGGTAATCACCCGATATTTAAATGTGAAGAGTTTGCAGCTCTCAGTGTGGAAGATAGACAAAGAAGGGTTAAGGAAATGGACTTATGTTTTAACTGTTTGCGTACACAGCATTCTGCCAAACAGCGCAAATCACGTGGCTGTAAATTATGTAGTAGGAAGCATCACACCTCATTACATAATCCATCAAGTAGAGAGGGAGGTACAGCCCATCAAACTGCATCCAACTCCTCTCACACATACTTTAATACAAAAGACCCTGTAGGGGTTCTGCTGTCCACTTCCATGGTCAAGGTACTAGATTCTAGGGGGCAAATGCAGGTCTGCCGGGCACTTCTTGACAGTGGCAGCCAGGTTAATCTTTGCACTGAAAGTCTAGCAGAGCGATTAGGCCTTAAGAAAATGAAGAATCCCATACCAATCAGCGGCATAAATGATTCCATTTCTCAATCAAGGTACAGTGTTCAGTTAGAATTGCAATCCACTGTAAGTAACTTCACTGTGAGTATGACTTGCTCTGTCTTTCCACGTATCACAGGTAACATGCCCAGTAGTTACATTCAGCATGAGCATTGCAACTTGTCCACTGATTTGAAGCTCGCTGACCCCAAGTTCTTCCAGCCAGGTGACATTGAATTGTTAATAGGCGCAGAACATTTCTTTTCATTACTGAAACCTCGGGGCAGAACTCGATCACCAGATTATCCTATCCTTCAAGACACTGAACTAGGATGGATTATTGCTGGACACTACCATCGTGGGGAAGAGAAAGATCCTACTCTAACTACATGTTTCTTGAAGTCAGAGGACAGGTTAGACACCCAACTACAACGGTTCTGGGAAATAGAAGAGCTTACGTCACGAGTCATGACAAGAGAAGAGAGAGCCACAGAAATACATTTTACAGAGAATACTACTAGGGATGCTACAGGTAGATTCATAGTTCGCTTACCTCTCAAGCAGAAACCTGAGGTTCTGGGAGACACCTTCAATCATGCCATGTTAAGACTAACTCAATTAGAACGGCGTTTCAGCAGGCAGCCCTCACTTAAGCATGAGTACTCTAATTTTCTTCACGAGTATGAGGCGATGGGGCATATTGTTAAGGTGGATACATCTACTCAGTCAAGGAATGAAGGTGTAAGCTATTATCTACCCCATCGTCCAGTTTTTAAGCTTAGTAGCTCGACTACCAAAACTAGGGTTGTATTTGATGCATCTTCTAAAACTTCTAACAACATTTCATTGAATGACATATTAATGGTTGGAACTACAATACAACAGGATCTTTACTCTATCATTCTAAGATTCAGAATGCATACCTTTGCCTTCACCGCAGATATTGCTAAAATGTATCGGCAAGTCATGGTTCATGCAGATGATAGGAAACTTCAGCGGATTATCTGGAGGGAATCACCTAGGGACCCACCCTCTCACTATGAACTGACAACTGTAACATATGGTACAGCATCAGCACCCTTCCTAGCTACCAGATGCCTGCAGCAACTTGCTGAAGATGAAGAATCGAGGTTCCCCAGAGCAGCACAAGTTGTTGGCAGAGATTTTTATGTTGACGATTTATTAAGCGGCTGTGACGATATCCAGGATGCTCTTCAGTTGCAGTCTGAAATTATTAATTTACTAGAGAGTGGAGGATTTCACCTCAGGAAATGGTGTTCAAACCACCCAGCATTACTTCAAGCAGTTTCAGAAGAGGACAGGGAAACCCAGCTGCCTTTAAGTCTTGATGAAGGCACTAGCGTGAAATCTTTAGGCCTATTATGGCATCCAGTTACTGATCATTTTCTCATTTGTGGCAATCTGTATTCAGACAGTCCCTATCATGCTGACTCTCATGTAACTAAACGAAAGGTCTTATCTGTTATTGCATCAATATTTGATCCACTTGGGTTGGTCAGCCCTTTGGTAATATCTTACAAGGTTTTTATGCAGAAACTTTGGCTAGTCAATCTGAACTGGGATGACAGACTACCATCTCAACTAGTCAGAGAATGGGAAGAACTTCACTTTAAGCCACAGGCAGTAAGAGAATTTTACATTGAGCGGTTAGTCACATGTAAGGGACCCCCTGTTGATATACAAATTCATGGTTTTTCTGATGCTTCAGAACAAGCTTATGGAGCTTGTCTTTATGTACGGTCTGTCGACAAAGGGGGACAGACCTGTGTCAGATTATTATGTTCTAAATCCAGAGTAGCACCGGTGAAGAAACTGACACTACCAAGACTTGAACTGTGTGGAGCGCTACTACTTGCCCGACTACTCCACAAGACCCTTCCAGCTTTGTCTCTGCCAGTCAGCAAGCTGTACCTATGGACGGACTCCACCATTGTCTTAACCTGGATCGCATCTCCTGCTACTCGCTGGAAAACATTTGTGGCCAACCGAGTCTCTTCAATTCAACAATACACTCACAAGGCTGAATGGAGACATGTTCCTACCAGTTGTAATCCAGCAGATTTAATATCCAGAGGTGTTGCTCCAGAACAATTACGAGGTATGAACCTGTGGTGGCACGGACCATCCTGGTTGACTGAGCCCACTGAATCATGGCCAGACACAATCTCGGCCCATGCAGAAGAGGAACTACCTGAGTCACGAAGCACACTTCCTCGTCACTGTCCCGACTGACTCGAGTTACTGCATATTGTTGGCGATTTATTCACAATTGTGCCAATCCTCAAGACAAGAAGTTAGGGATATAAAGTGCACAAGAGCTGAAGATGGCCTTGCACTCCTGTGTCAAAATTGCACAACAAGTGTGTTATGCTCAAGAGATAGCCAGTCTCAGCTCTAAATGCTGCATTTCAAGGAAGAGCAAAATTGCAGATTTACATCCTTTCTTGGATGATAAGGGAATGCTAAGGGTAGGAGGAAGACTAGTAAATTCAAAACTACCTTATGACACTAAGCACCAGCTTATCCTTCCTCCCCAGCATGCTCTCACAAACCTTGTTGTGATGGCAGAACACATTAGGCTTTTACATGCAGGTGGTCAATTAGTAATTGCATCATTAAGAGAAAGATTCTGGCTAGGGCAGTTGTTCGAAGAGTCATCCACAAGTGCCTGACCTGTTTTAGATTCAAGGCGTCAACAGCTGAACAATTGATGGGACAGCTCCCTGTTACCAGAGTGCAACAGAGTCGCCCATTTCTTAATGTAGGAACTGATTATGCTGGTCCTTTCTTCGTCAAGAGGGGAAATGTGAGAAGCAAACAGACAACGAAGAGCTACATTGCATTGTTCATCTGTCTGGCTACCAAGGCTCTTCACCTGGAGGTGGTGAGTGATCTCTCTACTGATGCCTTTATGGCAGCCCTGAGGAGATTCATAGCTCGACGTCGGAAATGCTCCATCATCTATAGTGATAATGGGACTAACTTCATTGGTGCCAATAGAAGAATGCAGGATCTCCAAAAACTATTCCTTTCAACCAGCTTTTGTGAAGAGGTAAGGAATTCATTAGCGATGGAAGGCATCACGTGGCACTTTATACCTCCCAGCTCTCCACACTTTGGCGGACTGTGGGAAGCAGCTGTCAAGTCCATGAAGTACCACTTGAGAAGAGTTGCGGGTAATGCGCTATTGACATTTGAGGAGCTATGTACCCTTACTGCACAGATAGAAGCCTGTCTTAATTCTCGCCCCCTATCTTCCTTATCTAATGACCCCAGTGACCTTAATTATTTATCACCTGCTCACTTCCTAATTGGTGCCCCCTTACAACCATCCCTGAGCCTGACATTACTGACCTGCCCATCAACAGATTGTCTCGATGGCAGCGTATCCAGTCAATGCAGCAGCAGTTGTGGAAGAGATGGTCTGCCGATTACCTGAACTCACTGCAGCAGAGGAAGAAATGGACCTGCCCCAAGGAGAACCTAGCTACTGGAACAGTTGTTCTTCTGAAGGAGGACAATCTTCCTCCTCTCTGTTGGAAGTTCGCTGTGGTGGAGACTGTTCACCCTGGGAAGGATGGACTTGCACGAGTGGCTACCATCAGAACAAACAGTGGTTTTTAAACGACCTGTTAACAAGTTAATTCCATTACCTATTGAGAACTAAACAGGATTGTTGTGGCTAAAACATAATGTGTTTCATGTGAATATTTTTTCTTGTTCATTTCAAAGTGTAATTATGGTGTTGTGTGTGTGATTTGAACTGAGAGCTTATAGTGTGCTTAATTCATACTGCATAATAATGGATGAGGACACAGTCAACCTACATAGTACCTTCTGTTAACAGTGTGTAAATATTTTGTTGCTTGTGTTTCTGTTTTGCCTATGTTTATATGTATATTTTGTTGAATGATCAACTCATTTTGGTTACTGTACAAGAACTCTGTATGTCAGTGCCTTTGTGATATTTGAACTGAACTCTCATGAGGGCATATCAGGCAATTTAATTCGGTTGAATCATGGTGATTCAACGGTGAGGAGCATGTTCCGACCTAACTATGGCTAGACCACCTAGTTGCTCGCTACCACTTCCTAGGACAGATAGCAGCACCCTTCAGCTACCAGCCGGAAGTGGTGTGGATGGAAAGGGATGAGAGACTGTTATGCTTGGGTGCCTCGTGCGAGAGGAGACGGGAACATGTGACTGACTGTTATCGAGGGCATCTGCCCATCAATACTCACTGTTATGTATTATAATGTGTTATATCAGTGTCGTAAATGTAATAAATATTGTTATTTAATCAAGTGAGTGAATTACGTACAAAACAATAATCATTACACTGTAGGCCTATGTGCAGTAATAAATTGTACTGTGTGAAGACTACTTCAAAATATTTATTTTGTAATGATTTATTATTATTATTATTATTATTATTATTATTATTATTATTATTATTATTATTCATCTGTTTACCCACCAGGTTCGGTTTTTCCCTCGGACTTAGCGAGGGATCCCACCTCTACCGCCTCAAGGGCAGTGTCCTGGAGCTTCAGACTCTTGGTCGGGGGATACAACTGGGGAGTATGACCAGTACCCCGCCCAGGCGGCCTCACCTGCTATGCTGAACAGGGGCCTTGTGAAGGGATGGGAAGATTGGAAGGGATAGGCAAGGAAGAGGGAAGGAAGCGGCCGTGGCCTTAAGTTAGGTACCATCCCGGCATTCGCCTGGAGGAGAAGTGGGAAACCACGGAAAACCACTTCCAGGATGGCTGAGATGGGAATCGAACCCACCTATACTCAGTTGACCTCCCGAGGCTGAGTGGACCCCGTTCCAGCCCTCGTACCACTTTTCAAATTTCGTGGCAGAGCCGGGAATCGAACCCGGGCCTCCGGGGGTGGCAGCTAATCACGCTAACCACTACACCACAGAGGCGGACATTATTATTATTATTAATATTATTATTATTGTTATTATTATTAATATTATTATTATTATTATTATTATTATTATTATTATTATTATTATTATTATTATTATTATTATTATTATTATTATTATTATAGTGAGTTGGGTATTGAATAAGTTACTCTTCACTTTAATACAGTGCTTCACTAGTCTCGAGGATCACCACACGCCACTGAATCCTGTCACTGGTTTGTGACGGTGCGGGCAATTACTTCGCAGATGATCGTTAGCATTACAGATGGCGCACGTTTCTTCCTGCCCGTCACATGTCACCTGTCCTTTGTAACAAAGAGGATAGTATCTGTAATTCAATAAAAACCTGTCTAGTTACATTTGCTATTGGTAATTTACAATATTGTGGACAACATTCATTAGTGACGCTTCTGCATTTTATCATATTTAGCAAAAATGATCCAATTCCCCTTTTTTTCCTTTGTTACTTCCGGTGGGATATTAAAATGTCTGACTTCAGTTATTTCTGACCCAGTTGCTGTAATTTTCACCGGTACACAGCCACAGAGAAGGAAGTAACACCATTTTGATCTTCAAAATTAGTTTGTTTCTTTTTTGTTACTTGTTTAATGTCGCACTAGCACATCGAAGGTTTTGGGAAACGGAAGGATGGGAATGGGCTAAGATTGAGAAGGTCGTGTCCGTGGTTTTAATTAAGGTATATCCCCAGCGTTTGCCTGGTGTGAAAATGGGAAACCACGGACACTAACTTCAGGGCTGCCGACAGTAGGATTCGAACCCACTATCTTCCAAATGCAAGCTCACAGCTGCGCGACCTTAACCACAAAGCCAACTCGCTCAGTCAAATAATGATTAATCTACCAAAAGTTGACCATGATAATTTTAATGCTATTTGTTCGGGGCTTCGACCCATGTGGATCTTTTGCCCATACTGGCAGCATATTGTATGAACCTGCGTGTAATTGGAATGGCGTTAGTGTGGAATGTTGTGTGTGAGGAAAGGAAAATTAAGGACGTCACAAACACCCAGACCCCAGGCCAGGGATATTAATCATTACAATTAAAAACCCTTGACACGACCGGTAATCGAACCGGGGGCCGCAAGGTGACAAACGGACGCGTTTCCCCCTACACCGCGGGGCCGAACGTGCACATGATAATACTTTTATGGTGACTGAATTTCTTGGTGCATCCAATTGCAAGGCTTGCTTGCTTGTTGTTGTTTTTTAGTTCGCTTTGTACGTCGCACGGACACAGACAATTCTTATGGTGACGATAGGATAGAAAAGGGCCAGAAGTGGGAAGAAAATGACCGTGGCATTAATTAATGTACAGCCCCATCATTTACTTGTGAAATTGGGAAGCCACAGAAAACTATCTTCAGGGATGCCGACAGCGGGCTTTGAACCAACTATCTCCCGAATGCAAGCTGACAGCTACGTGACCCAAACTGTAAAGCCACTCGGTCGGTGCAAGGCTTGTACTTGCTTGCTAGCTTGAGAATTTCAGGTATTTCGGCCGTTGAGGGATGGATAAAACTTGTTTGAAAGGAGCATTTTAGCGTTCACTTTTCCTGATGCGTTGCATTATGATATTTCCATTAATTCCTGATTCTTAAACACATTAAAGCGCTTGAGTTGTAACCTAGTTAACTACAAATTAATTCGCATTGCTATTTCAGTTACTTCACTTGTCTAATACCGAACTATGTAGCTCAACCCTCTCCGACCGAAGCTCGTGTGGAACTTAGAGCTGGGAACGGAGCAGTTGCTCCAATGATTGCAATCGGTAGTGCGAGTGCAGCGCTCCCTCTGGTATTCTCCGGTAGTAAACTATTGGTTGGAAACCAATCGGTGTTTTCGGTGGGCGAGCGGAGGGCGAGCAGAGGACGGAGGAACAGTACTGAATGTGTACTGCTTTGCATTTCCAGTAGTGGAGCGCAACGGATGTGGTAGCGACGTAGTAAATACTGCTTTGTTAGTGTGGAGAAGGCGAATATATACATTCTCATTTATCGTTAGTGTTTAATCATCATCATCTGTTTACCCTCCAGGTTCGGCTTTTCCCTCGGACTCAGCGAGGAATCCCACCTCTACCGCCTCAAGGGCAGTGTCCTGGAGCTTCAGACTCTTGGTCGGGGGATACAACTGGGGAGAATGACCAGTAACTCGCCCAGGCGGTCTCACCTGCTATGCTGAACAGGGGCCTTGTGGAGGGATGGGAAGATTGGAAGGGATAGGCAAAGAAGAGGGAAGGAAGCGGCCGTGGCCTTAAGTTAGGTACCATCCCGGCCTTCGCCTGGAGGAGAAGTGGGAAACCACGGAAAACCACTTCCAGGATGGCTGAGGTCGGAATCGAACCCACCTCTACTCAGTTGACCTCCCGAGGCTGAGTGGACCCCGTTCCAGCCCTCGTACCATTTTTTAAATTTCGTGGCAGAGCCGGGAATCGAACCTGGGCCTCCGGGGGTGGCAGCTAATCACGCTAACCACTACACCACAGAGGCGGACTAGTGTTTAATAATATATATATATATATATATATATATATACATATATATCCGATAAAAGTCCATGCAAATAGAATACACATTTTTCATTATATTTCCTTTGAACTATCTGCAGTGTCGTCCGGCCCTGCGGTGTAGGGGGCATCGCGTGCGCCTGTCACGCGGTGGCCGCGGGTTCGATTCACAGCCGGGTCAGTTTTTTAATTTAATGTTTAATATCCCTGGCCTGGGGACTGGGTGTTTTTGACGTCCTTAATCCTTCTTTCCTCACACACAACATTCCACACTACCGCCATTCAAATTACACGCAGGTTCATACAATATGGTGCCAGTAGGGGCAAAAGATCCACATGGATCGACGCTCCGAACAAATAGCATTTTAAAGAAAATGACCAGTGTTGAAAAACAAAGCAAGAAGCGGGACTCGAACCAGCGATTACGGAGCTGGAACACTAACCACTTGACCACCGCCGTTTCGGGTTCGTGACTCCAACGCATCGGTATATATTCGACGCGAAAATTTCTCCTGCGATTTTCTCGAGAACGCCTTACTACTTGCACATTATGTTGTCCTAATGGACTACTGAATGTGTACAAAGTTTGAAGGTAGTCCGTGATCCGAACGTCGTGGCCTCCCCTTGTAAGTGTATCGTACCTTTATTCAGTCTGCTCGTTCGTTCGTTCGTTCGTTCGTAATCTGTTTACCCTCCAGGGTCGGTTTTTCCCTCGGACTCAGCGAGGGATCCCACCTCTATCGCCTCAAGGGCAGTGTCCTGGAGCTTCAGAATCTGGGTCGGGGATACAACTGGGGAGGATAACCAGTACCTCGCCCAGGCGGTGTCACCTGCTATGCTGAACAGGGGCCTTTTGGGGGGAAGGGAAGTTTGGAAGGGATATACAAGGAAGAGGGAAGGAAGCGGCCGCGGCCTTAAGTGAGATACCATCCCGGCATTTGCCTGGAGAAGTGGGAAACCACAGAAAACCACTCCCAGGATGGCTGAGGAGGGAATCGAACCCTCCTCTACTCAGTTGACCTCCCGAGGCTGAGTGGACCCCGTTCCAGCCCTCGTACCACTTTTCAAATTTCGTGGCAGAGCCGGGAATCGAACCCGGGCCTCTGGGGGTGGCAACTAATCACACTAACCACTAAACCACAGAGGCGGACTATTCAGCCTGTGCTTATTAAATTTGCGTCTATATTTCCTCTGCTTGTTGTGTTTTGTAGATAATGCAAAGTATATTAGAAAATAATTTCGTATTAGTTTGATATTTAATCCCAATTTTTAGATGGTATTCATGTTTTAGAATATTTAAAGGAATTTAATTAATTTTTACAGAAATTTGCACCACAAATGCCACGAAGACCGTCTGATGCATGGCATTTCTTTGAAATTACTGATGATAAACATCAGCAAAATGCAAATTTTGCGGCCGCATTTACGCGACGGGTGGTAGTGCATCACATTTGTGGGATCATATCAAGAGGCATCACACGGATGAAATGAGCAGGTCGGCTTCAGCAGCAGAAAATAACATTGCTGTATTAAGCGAGACAGTTATGTTGTGAGAAAAGGGAATTGAATAGATGGGTGAAATACCTTTACGTTGTCATACCAATAACGTGTTTAAACGTTCCGCTACATTACATTCACTCCGTAGTTTACTCGGTACAACTGGGTGATGACGTCACAACTACTGATCCGCTCCGCTCCACTAGCCAGCGCTCTAACGTCTGAACTACTCAGCCCGTTACAGCATATAAACAATTCCAATCAGTTCTTTCTCTTAAGTAATAAATGAGCTACGAGTATAATTTTTGTAAGAGCATCGTATATAGCACCTGTTCACATGCAATGGAAATATTACTTAAACATTTTAACTATGAAATGAAATGGCGTATGGCTTTTAGTGCCAGGAGTGTCCGAGGACATGTTCGGCTCGCCAGATGCAGGTCTTTTGATTTGACTCCCGTAGGCGACCTGCGCGTCGTGATGAGGATGAAATGATGATGAGGACGACACATACACCCAGCACCCGGGCCAGTGAAATTAACCAATTAAGGTGAAAATTTCCGACCCTGCCGGGAATCGAACCCGGGACGCCTGTGGCCAAAGGCCAGCACGCTAACCATTTAGCCATGGAGCCGGACATTTTAACTATTATAATATTGTAAATGCATTTGCAAGGGCATAATATATGACAATATTCAGTCTACATTATTCTATCCACCTGCAACTATTGCAAACTGAATTTCTTCTTCTTCTTCTTCTTCTTCTTCTTCTTCTTCTTCTTATTATTCTTTTATCTTTTTACCCTCCAGAGTCGGTTTTACCCTCGGACTCAGCGAGGGATCCCACCACTACCGCCACAAGGGCAGTGCCTGGAGCTTCAGACTCTGGGTCGGGGGATAAAACTGGGATACCTCAGCAGGCGGCCTCACCTGCTATGCAGAACGGGGGGGATGGGTAGATTGGAAGGGATATACAAAGAAGAGGGAAGGAAGCGGCCGTGGCCTTAAGTTAGGTACCATCCGGCCATTTGCCTGGAGGTGAACTGGGAAACCACGGAAAACCACGTCCAGGATGGCTGAGGGGGGAATCGAACCCACCTCTACTCAGTTGACCTCCCGAGGCTGAGTGGACCCCGTTCCAGTCCTCGTACCACTTTTCAAATTTCGTTGCAGAGCTAGGAATCGAACCCGGGCGTCCGGGGGGTGGCAGCTAATCTTACTAACTACTACACCACAGAGGCGGACGCAAACTGAATTTCAACAGATCAAGATCTGTTATTCATAGCGTAACAAATAATGAGGCAATCTTGAAACGACTGCAGCATTTGCATGACAAACGTAGAAAACTCATGCACCTGTGGACTTAGTACTGAAACCTAAATTGTTATTCCACCCAAGATCACCGTTACTACATTGCCCACATTAAAGCATTTGAATTTTTTCGCCAGTGAATTCAATCGGAGGATTACCGGAGGTCTCCAGAGGAAGAGCGAAAACAATTGCTCCGCTCCGCTCCTACCGTTCTCAGCTCTAGCCAGTCTGTCTTCGTCTTAGCTATGTCATGTTCCACAGTTTCATCTGAGATTACATCGGTTCGTCATTGGACGTAAAGCTGGGAAACGGAGCAGTTGCAGGAGAAATTGAAGGAACTTACTAGAAAATTGAATCTAGCAAAGAAGGCAGCTAAGGATGGCATGATGGCAAGCAAAATTGGCAGTCATACAAATTTTAGTGAAAAATGGAAGGGTATGTATAGGTATTTTAAGGCAGAAACAGGTTCCAAGAAGGACATTCCATGAATAATTAATGAACAGGGGGAGTGTGTATGTGAGGATCTTCAAAAGGCAGAAGTATTCAGTCAGCAGTATGTAAAGATTGTTGGTTACAAGGATAATGTCGAGATAGAGGAGGAGACTAAGGCCAAAGAAGCAATAAAATTTACATATGATAACAATGACATTTACAGTAAAATACAAAAGTTGAAAACTAGAAGAGCGGCTGGAATTGGTCAGATTTCTGGGGATATACTAAAGACAATGTGTTGCGATATAGTACCATATCTCAAGTACTTATTTGATTATTGTTTGGTCGGAGGAGCTATACCAGTTGAATGGGGAGTTGCTATTGTAACCCCTGTGTATAAACGAAAGGGTGATAGACATAAAGCTGAAAATTACAGGCCAGTAAGTTTGACATGCATTGTATGTAAGCTTTGGGAAGGCATTCTTTCTGATTATATTAGACATGTTTGTGAAATTAATAACTGGTTCTATAGAAGGCAGTTCGGTTTTAGGAAAGGTTATTCTACTGAAGCTCAACTTGTAGGATTCCAGCAAGATATAGCAGATCTCTTGGATTCTGGAGGTCAAATGGACTGTATCGCGATTGACCTGTCTAAAGCATTTGATAGGGTGGATCATGGGAGACTACTGGCAAAAATGAGTGCAACTGGACTAGACAAAAGAGTGACCGAATGGGTTGCTATATTTCTAGAAAATAGATCTCAGAGAATTAGAGTAGGTGAAGCTTTATCTGACCCTGTAATAATTAAGAGGGGAATTCCTCAAGGCAGTATTATCGGACCTTTATGTTTTCTTATATATGTAAATGATATATGTAAAGGAGTGGAATCGGAGGTAAGGCTTTTGCGGATGATGTTATTCTCTAGCCTATAGAGTGATAAATAAGTTACAAGATTGTGAGCAACTGCAACGTGACCTCGAAAATGTTGTGAGATGGACAGCAGGCAATGGTATGTTGATAAACGGGGTTAAAAGTCAGGTTGTGAGTTTCACAAATAGGAAAAGTCCTCTCAGTTTTAATTACTGCGTTGATGGGGTGAAAGTTAATATACGAAAGATCTTCATTGAGGTAATCACATAAATGGGATTGTAAATAAAGGGTACAGATCTTTGCACATGGTTATGAAAGTGTTTAGGGGTTGTAGTAAGGATGTAAAGGGGAGGGCATATAAGTCTCTGGTAAGACCCAAACTAGAGTATTGTTCCAGTGTATGGGACCCTCACCAGGATTACCTGATTCAAGAACTGGAAAAAATCCAAATAAAAGCAGCTCGATTTGTTCTGGGTGATTTCCGACAAAAGAGTAACGTTACAAAAATGTTGCAAAGTTTGGGTTGGGAAGAACTGAGAGAAAGAAGAAGAGCTGCTCGACTAAGTGGTATGTTCCGAGCTGTCAGCGGAGAGATGGCGTGGAATGACATTAATAGACGAATAAATTTGAGTGGCGTTTATAAAAGTAGGAAAGATCACAATATGAAGATGAAGTTGGAATTCAAGAGGACAAACTGGGGCAAATATTCATTTATAGGAAGGGGAGTTAGAGATTGAATAACTTACCAAGGGAGACGTTCAATAAATTTCCAATTTCTTTGAAATCATTTAGGAAAAGGCTAGGAAAGCAACAGATAGGGAATCTGCCACCTGGGCGACTGCCCTAAATGCAGATCAGTATTAATTAATTAATTCATTCATTCACTCATTCATGCTCCTATGATTGCAATCGGTATGCGAGTGCAGCGCTCCATCCGGTATTCTCTGGTAGCAAACTGTTGCGTGGAAACCAATCGGTGTTTTCGGCGTGCGAGCGGAGGACGGAGCAACAGTACTGAATGTGTGCTAGCTTGCAGTTCCAGTAGTGGAGCGCAACGGATGTGCTAGCGACTTAGTAAATACTGCTTTATAAGTATGATGTAGGCGAATACATGGAATATACACATTCTCATTTATCGTTCGTGTTTCACTTGTCGATTACTTTTGTAACAATTTGCTTTACGTCATGCCGTCTTATGGTGACGATGTGATAAAACGGCTAAGGAGAGCAATTTCTAGGCGTGAAAATGGAAAATGGCATAAAACCATCTTCAGGGCTGCTGACAGTGGGGTTCGAACCCACTTTCATCCGGGAGATAGTGGGCAAATGACGGGATGGTACCTAAGTGAAGGTCACGGCCGCTTCCTTCCCACTCCCAGGCCTTCCCTATCCCATCGTCGCCATAAGACCTATCTGTGGCGGTGCGACGTAAAACAAAACAAAAAACGTATCCCCGACCCAAAGTCTCACACTCCAGTACACTGTGCTTGAGGTGGTGTAGGTGGGATCCCTTTTTGCGTCCGAGGGAACACCCAACCCTGGAGGGTAAATTGATAGAAAGGTTATTATTATTTTGTTATTATTATTATTATTATTATTATTATTATTATTATTATTATTATTATTATTATTATTATTATTATTATTATTATTATTATTGTACTCCCGTAACCACTTCTGTGGTTTTGTGCTACGCTAGGGTGCCGGCATTTTGTCCCATAAGAGTGTAACTAGTTGATAAATACTAATAATAATTAAAATCAGAAATAATAAAATTATATAAATAAAATTAGTCAAAAACTTAATAAAATTAATAAGCATAATTAACCAAAATGTCCGTAGTATGGGCGCCAGAGTTCACCAGAATGGATCCCTCGAATTTAGATAAGAGCATGATAGACTTTATATCCCAGGGCGTGTACATAATGCTGCGTACTGGTACATCTGCTGCAGGCCTTACCTAACCTCCTGAAAACGACTAATTAGGTAGGAACTGCACCTAGGTTTATCAATAACACTGATTCTATAATAGCTAACTATATTCTGAACAAATTCCGTGCATGAGCACCTCATCAACATACAACATTATACATATAATACACACATAAAATATTGCTGGAAGACTCCATATTTACAACAACAACAATAATGAAAACCGTGGGAAAACGAAAGCGAGAACTAAGCTACCATTTGTAGATGATCCGATGAACAATGTACATGTATGAAGATAAACACCCTTCACTGTCTCTATATCAATTCGATTTACCGATTCTCATAATCGGCAGTTATCACATCACACAGATACTGTACCTTGTACTACTGTGTTCACATATTTTAACACTTGTTGTAAAGATAGATACACACGTCTGTCGATCCTCAACATATAAATTTATGGAAAGTCTGAGATAGCTTTCACCAACATATAATGCTAGGTCGCCACAAGTGCTACAATACTTAATGCGCAAGCACTCTCCACAATCAGCCACTTTCCACAAACATAAGAAGACTACGCTCCACGAACGTTTGAAGTCCAGTCCATTGCTGCCGTGTCACTCCAGTACCGTGTATCAGCACCACTTCCTTCCCGTGCAGTGTGTCAGTTGTAGTTGTAGTTATCTTCCTTCTCGTTCCTTTACAATCACTCGCACAATCACCCTTACACTGTTCCTTCCAATCTCTTCTAATGTCCAGGTTGCCGCCGTATCATCAACCTTTATAGACATCAACATCCCCCTCCTCTCAGATGAGACGTCTTGATTGGTGCTTGCCCACCAATCATGAGTGAACCTCTTGTCAAGACCAAACCCTGAACTTCTCCTTTCTCCCAAGAGATAAACAAACACTCGGGAGTTTTACATGAATCACCAAACTTTCCCTGGTACAACAACAAGCTCATCTCATCAGGCTGGGATATATACATGAGTAATGGAATTTCCTGACACAAGTACATCACAACAGACACTGGGGTAGCCATATGACTCATACGAACTTCCCGACGACCACAACAAATACATCTCATAAGACACTGGGATATTCATATGACTCATTCAAATTACCAGAGTTATTAAAGCAATGTTTTCCCACTCGTGCAAAACAAATTACTCATACCTACATATGTGGATATCTTCCAGCTTACCAATATAAATGGCAAAGTATACAAATAAATACTGATAATAATAATAATAATAATAATAATAATAATAATAATAATAATAATAATAATAATAAAATAAATCGAATACTGACAATTATATCTCTAACTTCTACATATAATTCGGGGGTGTGATATATGTACTATCACATAACGCCCCCTTGGTGAATCGATGATATCATATATTATGATTCACCATAAAACAGAACTTCATACATAACCTTATAATGGCATAACTGAACACATAATTTACTGTAATAATGATATATACATTGCGTCTACTGCATTGTATTCGCACACACGAAATACAATTTGTCCAAACAATAATAATAATAATAATAATAATAATAAGAATAATAATAATAATAATAATAATAATAATAATAATATGGCTATATACACACAACTCTGATTGTTCCATATAGCATTGAACACAATCCCTTCTTACTACAGTACACTTAACTCAAAATTGATAATATATACATCGGAGGTGCAGATCCTATCTCTTATATCTGCGAAGGCTATCGATATTAAATGTCCCAAGGACCTTTTTGTCAGAAGTTAGGAGCCTATAAGCACACTTGCCTATTCTACTGTCCACAGTATACGGACCCTGATATAATTGAAAAAAATACATATAAACGTAATATCGACATCGATAAGCGAGAAATGCGTACCGCAATAAAATCTAACTACGTCTAGAATCCACTCTATCTCACACACAAACATTCATACCATTCAGTCACACAAGAATTATACAAACTTTCATTCGGAACATTCATAAAAAGGAAATCCCTCTTTCTGAAATGCGCGGTAATCTCACTACGTTTACTCTTCCACAAAACCATAATTAATGCAAGTAAACAGATCACATACTTTTTCATACATTCCACATCGATATCACTCAGCACGTCATTCAAATCATTCACACAACTCTCAGTCTTAAATAAAACATTACACACTCGCTTGGATAGACTTTCTTTCATCTCACGCACACTTCCATTCTCACTCACGTTCACTCTATTACTAAAATTCTTACCATAATACACATCGAAATTGCTGTCATTACTACTTAATGACCCAACAATCAAGTCTTCTTCACCACCTTCCATATCAGCTACTACTCGCACCACTTTCATGCCAACAACACTGCTACTTTCGACTCTCTTATCAGAAGTTTCATTAATTTCAAAGTCACCATTTTCACACAAAATGGACCTCACTTTACTCTCCTCACGTACACTTAAATCAACAAAAACATCCTCATGATGTATACTCCGTGAACACACTTCACTCACAAAACAACCTTCATCAACTTCACAAAAAACTTCACTTTCAATTTCAGAAACTTCCACAAGATTATCGATCGCAACACCGCTATTACCATCACCACTAGCACAAAGTAAGACATCCGACACATCTTTCTTACTTTCATCACGCCCCCTATTCTCAAAATCTCCCTGAACACAAAACACATGGTCATACAATAATTCCTCTTTCACATCTACCTCGTCACTTACCTGTTTCATCGCGTGAATAGGAATTTCGGTATCGGACTGCCTATCTGACCCAACTAAGAAGTCCGATTCCGGTTTAAATTACTTGACGTGGACTGTTCACTGTTATCATGTCTCGGCACTTGATCTGGCGGTCTTTGATCCGTACGCCCCCTACTTTCTGATTCCCCTTGATTAGGACTTCTGCCATAATCTTGCTGGTGATTACCTCCCTGATTAAAGTGTCTGTTTTCCCTTCCGGAATTACCACCCTGATTCCCTTGCCTAGAATGACTGAAATTCTGATTATTCCTATCTCCCCCTAGCTGATTACCTTGTCTCCCATTATTTCCGTAATTTCTACCTTCACTTTGCCTAGTCCTCCCCTGCCCTTCCAAAGCATCAAACCTCTCTAACAGCTGCTCTAATTCCTTAATCGTAACAATATTCTGCATACATGCAGCTAATCCGACCTTCTCAGGAAAATGCCTCAACATCTGGCGGACTGTATCTCTCTCCGATGCTAGACCTTCAATATTCTGGCTGATCAGAACATGCACTAAGAAATACTCCGTCATAGATACACCTTCCTGAGGTTTATACTTGCCAAATAGCACGCGATCTCTTTCCCTTCCCTGAATAGCTTCACTCCAAAATTTAGAACTAAATTACTCCCTAAATTCCTCCAAACTCGAAATACCCTGTCTATAAACTTGAAACCAAGATCTCGCTTCTCCAACAAATGCAACATCCAACAGCTCATCAACCATACTCCACTCAATCAAACCATCGTCAAGATTCTTAGAAAACCGTTTCTCCACCGTTTTCAAGAATTCCATCGGATTAAACTGCCGACCATTAAACTTGGGTAATTCAGAGTCCTTCGTACAAGATACGTACCTATTACATATACTGCTACCTACTTGGATTTGACTGATCTCCTGTCTTAACTTCACATGACATGCTTTAATTCCTTCTTCAACTACCATTCTGGCATTTCCTTCTACTGACTTGAGGTCTTTCTCCAATTTCTCAGTCTTTTCATCTATTCGCTTCGCTAAAACATTCTGGCTGGTTTTAATTCTATCTATTTCTTCGAC
The DNA here is from genome assembly GCF_040414725.1 of Anabrus simplex. Lineage (NCBI taxonomy): Eukaryota > Metazoa > Arthropoda > Insecta > Orthoptera > Tettigoniidae > Anabrus > Anabrus simplex. Next base: position 921,709,923 of record NC_090266.1, on the reverse strand, counting down.
TTTATCTTCCACTATTTTTATTCTTTTTTCAAATTCCTTGCTGTTTTCAACAAATTCCTTCCTAACTACATTAAATCGACATTCGATTTTCTCGGTCAGTTCCAAGCATTGAGCTTCTACCTTATTGTTGACTTCCTGAATTTCCCTGTTTTGATGGTCAAACTTCTGGTTCAATTCATCTATTCTACCATTCACAGCACTACTTAAACTATCAATTTTACTAGACAATTCAACACTCACTAAATTTAACTCCTTACTTTGATTCTCAATCTTACTGGACAATTCCGTACTAACTGAATTTAATTCACTATTAATACTGTATATTTCATTACTTAAAAAACTCAATTCACTCTTCAACTCTTTACTCTGACTATCAATCTTGCTAGACAATTCAACATTATTATTATCGATTTTACTGGTAACAGCATTTAATTCAACACTCACTGAATTTAATTCCTTACTCTGACTATCAATTTTACTAGACAATTCAACCTTCAACTCTTCATTCTTACTGTTTAATTCACCCTTCAATTCATTAAGTAGCGATTTAAGCATAATGAGCATTGAAGCCTCGCCTTGATCCCCTACATTCTGCGTTTGAGACGGGTTACTCAGTTCCTCACTTATCGTTGCCAATAGATCCTTCCTACTATCAGCCATTTTGCTACTCTCACTTAAATTAGATAAACTCAATGTGGTGGAATTCTTTTGCCTTCTCTTCTCCTGATTCTTAGTACCAGCAACTTTAAAAACCTCTCTGTTTCTTAATTTTATAATACTCGACTCGCTACAACATTTCTTCATACTCAAAAATACACATGAAACATATAAAACACTTCACTGACATAGTTTGCAGAATTCCAACCACACCTGACAAGTGCACCTACGCTTATAAGCCTAACAGATGTACCAACCATTCAGCCCCACGCTGGGCGCCAATTGTAACTAGTTGATAAATACTAATAATAATTAAAATCAGAAATAATAAAATTATATAAATAAAATTAGTCAAAAACTTAATAAAATTAATAAGCATAATTAACCAAAATGTCCGTAGTATGGGCGCCAGAGTTCACCAGAATGGATCCCTCGAATTTAGATAAGAGCATGATAGACTTTATATCCCAGGGCGTGTACATAATGCTGCGTACTGGTACATCTGCTGCAGGCCTTACCTAACCTCCTGAAAACGACTAATTAGGTAGGAACTGCACCTAGGTTTATCAATAACACTGATTCTATAATAGCTAACTATATTCTGAACAAATTCCGTGCATGAGCACCTCATCAACATACAACATTATACATATAATACACACATAAAATATTGCTGGAAGACTCCATATTTACAACAACAATAATGAAAACCGTGGGAAAACGAAAGCGAGAACTAAGCTACCATTTGTAGATGATCCGATGAACAATGTACATGTATGAAGATAAACACCCTTCACTGTCTCTATATCAATTCGATTTACCGATTCTCATAATCGGCAGTTATCACATCACACAGATACTGTACCTTGTACTACTGTGTTCACATATTTTAACACTTGTTGTAAAGATAGATACACACGTCTGTCGATCCTCAACATATAAATTTATGGAAAGTCTGAGATAGCTTTCACCAACATATAATGCTAGGTCGCCACAAGTGCTACAATACTTAATGCGCAAGCACTCTCCACAATCAGCCACTTTCCACAAACATAAGAAGACTACGCTCCACGAACGTTTGAAGTCCAGTCCATTGCTGCCGTGTCACTCCAGTACCGTGTATCAGCACCACTTCCTTCCCGTGCAGTGTGTCAGTTGTAGTTGTAGTTATCTTCCTTCTCGTTCCTTTACAATCACTCGCACAATCACCCTTACACTGTTCCTTCCAATCTCTTCTAATGTCCAGGTTGCCGCCGTATCATCAACCTTTATAGACATCAACATCCCCCTCCTCTCAGATGAGACGTCTTGATTGGTGCTTGCCCACCAATCATGAGTGAACCTCTTGTCAAGACCAAACCCTGAACTTCTCCTTTCTCCCAAGAGATAAACAAACACTCGGGAGTTTTACATGAATCACCAAACTTTCCCTGGTACAACAACAAGCTCATCTCATCAGGCTGGGATATATACATGAGTAATGGAATTTCCTGACACAAGTACATCACAACAGACACTGGGGTAGCCATATGACTCATACGAACTTCCCGACGACCACAACAAATACATCTCATAAGACACTGGGATATTCATATGACTCATTCAAATTACCAGAGTTATTAAAGCAATGTTTTCCCACTCGTGCAAAACAAATTACTCATACCTACATATGTGGATATCTTCCAGCTTACCAATATAAATGGCAAAGTATACAAATAAATACTGATAATAATAATAATAATAATAATAATAATAATAATAATAATAATAATAATAATAATAATAATAATAATAAAATAAATCGAATACTGACAATTATATCTCTAACTTCTACATATAATTCGGGGGTGTGATATATGTACTATCACAAGAGTTCTTTCATGTGCCGGTACACTTGCCGACATGAGACTCTCGTATGTGACCACCTTCAAGTACCGCTGAGCGAAGTCGGAATTGAAACCGCAAGCTTGAGCTCAGAAGGCTCTACCGTCTGAACTACTCAGCCCGGTACTGCATATAATCAGTTCCAAAGAGTTCGTACTCTTCAGTAAAAATTGAAATGGCGTATGACTCTTATTAGTGCCTGGAGTGTCCGAGGACAAGTTCGGCTCACCAGATGCAGGTCTTTTGATTTGATGCCCGTAGGTGACATGCGCGTTGTTATGAGGATGAAATTATGATGAAGACGACGCATACACCCAGCTCCAGTGCCAGAGAAATTAACCAATTAAGGTTAAAACTCCCGACCCTGCCGGGAATCGAACCCGGGACCCCAGTGACCAAAGGCCAGCATGCTAACCATGTAGCCATGGGGCCGGACGTACTTTTCCGTAATAAATGAGCTATGAGTATAATTAATGTAAGAGCATCGTATATAATACATGTTTACATGCAATGGAATATAATTATTACTTACACATTTTTACACTGACTGACAGTGACAATGCAACACCAAGGAGGAGTGGTTCGAAAGGGATGAAAGTTGGGGAAAAAACAGAGACGGCACGGATGAATATTGATGTTTATTTCAAACCGATATGCAGGTTACACAATGCGCATGGCATCGACTCAGGAGGATGTAGGACCACCGCGAGCGGCGATGCACGCAGAAACACGTCGAGGTACAGAGTCAATAAGAGTGCGGATGGTGTCCTGAGGGATGGTTCTCCATTCTCTGTCAACCATTTGCCACAGTTGGTCGTCCGTACGAGGCTGGTGCAGAGTTTGCAAACGGCGTCCAATGAGATCCCACACGTGTTCGATTGGTGAGAGATCCGGAGCGTACGCTGGCCACGGAAGCATCTGTACACCTCGTAGAGCCTGTTGGGAGATGCGAGCAGTGTGTGGGCGGGCATTATCCTGCTGAAACAGAGCATTGGGCAGCCCCTGAAGGTACGGGAGTGCCACCGGCCGCAGCACATGCAGCACGTAGCGGTGGGCATTTAACGTGCCTTGAATACGCACTAGAGGTGACGTGGAATCATACGCAATAGCGCCCCAAACCATGATGCCGCGTTGTCTAGCGGTAGGGCGCTCCACAGTTACTGCCGGATTTGACCTTTCTCCACGCCGACGCCACACTCGTCTGCGGTGACTATCACTGACAGAACAGAAGCGTGACTCATCGGAGAACACGACGTTCCGCCATTCCCTCATCCAAGTCGCTCTAGCCCGGCACCATGCCAGGCGTGCACGTCTATGCTGTGGAGTCAATGGTAGTCTTCTGAGCGGACGCCGGGAGTGCAGGCCTCCTTCAACCAATAGACGGGAAATTGTTCTGGTCGATCTTGCACATGCTGAAGCATGGCGGTTGACGTGGCGTGCGGGGCTGCCACCGCTTGGCGGCGGATGCGCCGATCCTCGCGTGCTGACATCACTCGGGCTGCGCCTGGACCCCTCGCACGTGCCACATGTCCCTGCGCCAACCATCTTCGCCACAGGCGCTGCACCGTGGACACATCCCTATGGGTATCGGCTGCGATTTGACGAAGCGACCAACCTGCCCTTCTCAGCCCGATCACCATACCCCTCGTAAAGTCGTCTGTCTGCTGGAAATGCCTCCGTTGACGGCGGCCTGGCATTCTTAGCTATACAGGTGTCCTGTGGCACACGACAACACGTTCTACAATGACTGTCGGCTGAGAAATCGCGGTACGAAGTGGGCCATTCGCCAACGCCGTGTCCCATTTATCGTTCGCTACGTGCGCAGCACAGCGGCGCATTTCACATCATGAGCATACCTCAGTGACGTCAGTCTACCCTGCAATTGGCATAAAGTTCTGACCACTCCTTCTTGGTGTTGCATTTGCTCTGTCAGTCAGTGTACTATTAATAATAATGTAAATGCATTTGCAACGGTATAACATATGCCAATATTAAATCTACAGTATTCTATCCACCTGTACCTATTGCAAACTGAATGTCAGCTGATCAAAATCTGTTATTCATAGCGTAACAAATAATCCGGCTATCTTGAAACGACTACAGCATTTGAATGACAAACGTAGGGGAACACATGCATCTGTGGGATTAGTAATGAAATCTAAATTGTAATTCCTCCTAAGATCACTGTTACAACATTGCCCACATTAAAGCATTTGAATTTTCCGCCAGTGAATTCTATCGGAGGACTACCGGAGGTCTCCGGAGGACGAGCGAAAACAACTGCTCCGCACCGCTCCTACCGTTCCCAGCTCTAGTGCAACTGTCATCTCCAGTGAGCGCTGGGGGAGCATTTGGCGGGCTAGTATAACGAGCAGGCACAATATGTCAGTGCAACATGTCACACAATGGGGTTAAAATGTGTTATTCTCTGCAGGCCCAGGAACGGCATTGTAAAACGATGATCCTGAAAATTACAGGCCAGTCATTTTGACGTGCATTGCATGTAAGCTTTGGGAAAGCAATCTTTCTGATTATATTAGATATATTTGCGAAATATATAACTGGTTAGATAGAAGGCAGTTCGGGTTTAGGAAAGGTTATTCCCCCGAAGCTAAACTTGAAGGATTCCAGCAAGATATAGCAGATATCTTTGATTCGGGATGATAGGGTGGATCATGGGAGACTACTGGCAAAAATTAGCGCAATAGGACTAGACAAAAGAGTGGCTGAATGGGTGGCTATATTTCTAGAAAATAGATCGCAGAGGATTAGAGTAGGAGAAGCTCTATCTGACCTTGTAATAATTAAGAGGGGAACTCCTCACGGCAGTATTATTGTACCTTTATATTTTCTTATATATATCAATGATATGTGTAAAGAAGTTGAATCAGAGATAAGACTTTTCGCAGATGATGTTATTCTCTATAGAGTCATAAATAAGTTACAAGATTGTGAGCAACTGCAAAATGACCTCGATAATGTTTTGAGATTGACGGTACGCAATGGTATGATGATAAACGGGGTTAAAAGTCAGGTTGTGAGTTTTACAAATAGGAAACGTAATCTCAGTTTTAATTACTGCGTTTATGGGTTGAAAGTTCCTTATGGGAACCACTGTAAGTGCCTAGGTGTTAATTTAAGGAAAGATCTTCATTGGGGTAATCACATATATGGGATTGTAAATAAAGGGTACAGATCTTTGCACATGGTTATGAGGGTGTTTAGGGGTTGTAGTAAGGATGTAAACGAGAGGGCATATACGTCTCTGGTAAGACCCCAACTAGAGTATGGTTCCAGTGTATGGGATCCTCACCAGGATTACTTGATTTGAGAACTGAAAATATTCCTCAGGAAAGCAGCTCGATTTGTTCTGGTGATTTCCGACAAAATAGTACCGTTACAAAAATGCTACAAAATTTGGGCTGAGAAGACTTGGGAGAAAGGAGACGAGCTGCTCGACTAAGCAGTATGTTTCGATCTGTCAGATGAAAAATGGCGTGGAACGACATTAGTAGACGAATGAGTTTGAGTGATGTCTTTATAAGTAGGAAATATCACAATATGAAGATAAATTTTGAATTGAAGGGGACAAATTGGGGCAAATATTCGTTCATAGGAAGGGGAGTTAGAGATTGGAATAACTTACCAAGGGAGATATTCAGTAAATTTTCAATTTCTTTGAAATCACTTAAGGAAAGCGTAGGAAAACAACAGATAGGGAATCTGCCACGTGGGTGACTGCCCTAAATGCAGATCAGTGATTATTGATTGACTGATTGCTTCAGCCTGCAAGCATGCATGTTTATATTGGAATCTAAATACAGGTAGTCGGTGTTTGTTGTGCAGTTAAACATAATCCTTCAAGAAAAGTAATTTAGAACGACACTGTAAACAATGCCTTTTTTTAACCAATATGGACATCTTGAGGACGAAATAAGTTTTGTTATATATACTGCTTCATTATCATTACCCATTTCATGAAGTATGTCTTTGCTTGATGATACTGTAAACTAACGGGATTGGTAAATATATACACAACTGGTATCGTTTTTATTCTACGACGAAGATTTATTAACTATTATCATTAGGGCCCGGATGTTTATGCAGTAATAGGTTAGAATGCAAACTTACTGAAACGAGCAATAAGTAGAGTCCACCCGCACGACGGTAGTGCTATGAGGTTTGCATAAACATCAGGGGCTCGTCCTATTAGAACCCCTACAATTTATGTTACTCCCACTACATTACGTTAGAGCGGGCTAGTGGACATTTCCTACTAACAGAATTATTTAATAACAAAATTATTTAGTAGGAAATGTCGACTAGCCCACGTAGATTTAATGTAGTTTAAGTAACATAAATTCTAGGGGCTTCTAATGGGCCGAACCCCTAATGTTTATGCAAACCTCATAGCATTACCGTCGTGCGGGTAGACTCTACGTGTTACTCGCTTCTAAGTTTGCATTCTAAGCTATTACTGCATAAACATCCGGGTCCTAATTATCATTCACACACTAACGCACACCAATTCCACAACTTACACACAGTTTCACTTCTATTGCCTATACATTGACACAGGCACACCAGTTTCATAGCTTACACGTTACACAGTCCCACAATTACACACGTCGTGCACTGTTTTTCTTAACGGCCACTAGCTAGTGATGGGATAATCGAGTACTTTTCATAATCGAATAACCACCATCCGATTATTTAAAATCGAAAATATAATCGAATGAATTTCATATATCATTGAGTCATATCGCATAGAATAATCGGATGCTTCATGAATACATTTTTTGGTGTGTTGGATGGATAATCGATTGAAATAAGCGAATACATGAACTCTTAAGAAAATTAGAAATACGGTTTATTTTCAAATGAATCTTCAAATGTTGAAACTAACTGAGTGAATAAACTGTCTTAATCTTCAATATCACCGGGCGAGTTGGCCGTGCGCGTAGAGGCGCGCGGCTGTGAGCTTGCATCCGGGAGATAGTAGGTTCGAATCCCACTATCGGCAGCCCTGAAAATGGTTTTCCGTGGTTTCCCATTTTCACACCAGGCAAATGCTGGGGCTGTACCTTAATTAAGGCCACGGCCGCTTCCTTCCAACTCCTAGGCCTTTCCTATCCCATTGTCGCCATAAGACCTATCTGTGTCGGTGCGACGTAAAGCCCCTAGCAAAAAAAATCTTCATTATCTGTACAATAAATTTCCTTATTTAAATATTACATGCCGTCTTCTGACCACATACTGGAAGTAAGCCCAAGTACTACCAATTGACAACTTCTTGTAACAAGCAGCAGGCAATATTACCTACTTTAATTTTATGTCAAATGGAAAAACTAAATTATATTAGCTTTAAGATCACAGCAAAATATTTTAATAATAATAATAATAATAATAATAATAATAATAATAATAATAATAATAATAATAATAATAATAATAATTGCTCTGTCTCTTTCATTCACCGAACATTATTATCCCCTGTGGGTTGGGGCGGTACAATAACATCCATGGTATACCCTGGCTGTCTTAAGGAGCTACTAAAGAGGACCCTAGGGGCTCTTAAATTATTTAAAGAAGGACTAGGTAAACATCTAATAGGCAATCTGCCACCTGAGCGACTGCCCTAAATGCCTCTCAGTGGTGATTCATTGATTGATTGATTGATTGATTGATTGATTGATTGATTGATTGATTGAGTGATTGATTGATTGATTGATTGATTGATTGATTGATTGATTGATTGATTGATTGATTGATTGATTGATTGATTGATTGATTGATTGATTGATTGATTGATTGATTGATTGATTGATTGATTGATTGATTGATTGATTGATTGATTGATTGATTGATTGATTGATTTATTTATTTATTTAGGGTAGGCGACCACGTCGCCCTTAGTTGGGTCCAGCGTTGCTTTCACTCACTCGTGCCAGACTCCTTACTTTTATCTATTCTAACCGACCTTCCTCAGTGAACTCTTTTTCTTTTATGATCCCGACAGTATTAGGTCTCCAAGGCCTAGAGAGTATTTCATTTTCACGCCCTTCGTAGCTCTTGTCCTTCTTTGGCCGATACCTCCTTTTTTCGAAATGTTGGACACCTCCATTTCCCCTCTGGTTGCCCTCTTAAAACATTAATCAACACAACCACCTTTTCATTCATTGTTTTCAACCATTATTGATTTTTGTTGACCATTTACACATTTTCTTGGCTGGGAAAGAACCACTATCACAAAAATCATCATCATCATTATCATCAGCGTTGCCAACTGCAGCGATCTGGAGTCTTTTCAAAGTCATTTAGTGAGAGAATTTCAAAGATAGCGACTAGCGACTTTGCCATTTAGAGAAAATTCTGGCAAATTTTAATTTATGACTTGATCAATTTGGTGAGCCAAGCAGGCAAAACTAGCATTGCACTTGCCGTAATCGCGTGGGCGCGTGATACAATACATTAATCTATGTATTTTAAGTAATGGCACCTAAGTGCTTGTCTCATTCACACGTGTACAGGATTATTTTCGAGAGGCTAGGTAAACAACCGATCGTTCCACCCACACACTTCCTGTAAGGGAATTGAGATAGGTAATGAGACTGCTGAGTTGATGACAATATTTCGATTACATTTTATTCCATTATATCGAAAGCATTCCCTGTTCGATTGCCTCCTTTATTCGAATGGAGTTTCGAATCAGTAATCGAATTAAGTAATACTTCCTCTGTCCCAAAATAATAGTCGCATTTCTTTCGCAAGTAATTTATTGACAATAAACAACACAGAAAGGAATATACTTATAACACTAATACACCTCACCAAGCCAATGCTATTGACCGTACTCACAACTGCATCTGATCACTCAACACGTTCTAAGGCAGCACGAGCTGATATGACAATATCGGAATCACACTGTAGAACAAGAGGTACACACCCCTGTCGTTGCAGTTTCTGTTTCCCCATGTGAGGCAGGTTGTGACAGTTATTTCCATGAACCTTCATGCATTCAACCATAACTTGTTGAAGAGTCAGGAAAGCTTTATTCACTGTCTCAGCACGAAAGTCGTTGAAGGCTTTTTCAACAGCAGTAACAAGTTCATCTACTGTGGATGTTGCCTCTTGATATTGGAGAGACTGTATGACATGGAAGAAGCCGAGATCTAGGACATTCATATCTGGGCTATTTGGAGGCTGACAGTACAATTGTATGGTTAGACCAGTATTAGAAGCGGCAGCTTTAAACTCAGGATCAGACGGATCAATGTGCGGTTTTGCATTATCCTGTTGTATGTAGATGGGTTTTGATGCTGTCCATGAAGGCCATTTTAACTGGATAGCAGGAAGAACTTTCTCGATGAGCATCTTTCTGTATTCGTCCTGTGTAACGGATTGGATAGGTTTCGTAACCAGTGTCCCCGTAGGCCTATTTTTGCCACTGCGTTTTGCTGGTTCCTGGACGATGAATGGAAATACCCCAAGTTTACCATCAAAGTACTGGCCACGCATTGAATCAGGACGGGGATGTGCCACTGCTGCTAGAAACATAACCTTCGTAATGAAGCGTTTATTCTGACAGGTTCGATGTGGATAGGGTTCTTCAGCAGCAATGTGAAATCGTCCTTTTTCTGCAGTCATGTAAAACCATTTTTCATCAACATGAATCCGATCGAACATGTCCTGAAATCATGCTCTGCGTGTCGAAATTGCTGGATCCAACATTGACAAACAAAATTGCGAACGCTTCTGTTCTCCTGTGAAGTTCAGTGTTGGTTTTAGTCTTGATGAATGTCGTCGAACAGCTTTTTCTTGGATTCTGCGATGCACTGTTTATTTTGCCATACCCAAAGCGACAGCTACAGATCTGATAGTCTTTCTTTAACGCAGTGGAATGTTTTAAAGTCTATCCTGATCTATGGGTTTCTTCTTTCTACCGACTCTCCCTTTCATTCTAGCGGAGACATCAGCAACAATGTTGTCATTCATTATGGAGTTCTCACATTTTTTCCATATGCGCTCTATGGACCGTCTATGAACGGCAAATTTCACAGCACTTTCCTTTATTTCACCTCTTTGCAAGACGCTATTATTACTTACACGAAGTAAATGCTCATAAATGGCCCTCCTCTGATCATCATCAATATTTTTCACTCTTTCCATTTCTTCAATAGCACTTAATCACTGCAAGTACAATATGTAAACGGTACGTACTTCGTATTGACATCTATTGTACACACAAAGCGTCTGCCTCACGTCACTACCACTGCATTCACCGATAGCTTGCGTTGATCTGAACACCTCGGTTCATGCGACCGCCTACCAAGGTCATGCCCATATGTCCCAGACTGCTAAACCAGTTTATATGCTCTGCGACAGAGCAAACATCACTGCTCTGTGCTTAAATTGCTATTACGTTGCCGTTGTTAACAATCAAAGCTCGTTGACGGAATGCGACTATTATTTTGGGACAGAGGAAGTACAATGGAAAACCCAATTATCGAACAAAATGAAATAATCGAAAGAGTGATTACTTTGTAGTTCATTATCCCATCCCTACTATCGCGCTTCGTCCGTCGTACACTCTAACGGTCCTCGCTCGATGCAATTTGCTGACTTTCGTCACTCTTTCACCCTGCTCATCGGAGACACGACGGTCACTTATACGCAGCCAGACACGAGAGATCCAACTCCACAATACTACAGGACAGAACGACAGACTCAACTCTTCGACAGACCGAACATTCACTCAACTCCACGGCAACCACGAACATACTACGCTGGCGTAGCAGGGGGAGAGGTGATACTCTCACGTTGCGCGTCCCAGGTGGCGTATAGGGGGGTCCTAACCGGCTTGCCGGGGGAGTTGAGGGAAATAAAATACCTCTCGCGGACCCTGTGGGTGGGGGACGCAGACGAAGAATACTCCCACGGCATCCCTGCCTGTCGTAAGAGGCGACTAAAAGGGGCGACCAAGGGATGATTGACCGAAGTCGATAGCTTCAGTCGCTTAAGTGCGGCCAGTATCCAGTATTCGGGAGATAGTAGGTTCGAACCCCACTGTCGGCAGCCCTGAAAATGGTTTTCCGTGGTTTCCCATTTTCACACCAGGCAAATGCTGGGGCTGTACCTTAATTAAGGCCACGGCCGCTTCCTTCCCACTCCTAGCCCTTTCCTGTCCCATCGTCGCCGTAAGACCTATCTGTGTCGGTGCGACGTAAAACAACTAGCAAAAAAAAGGGATGATTGTATTAGAACTATGAAACTCTTTGTGATTTGTACCACCACACGGGGAACACCATGGGTCGCTTTTCGTTGCGCGTAGTACCACTGTGTTAGGTACCAAATAGGTTTGTGATTAGTAGCAAACGAGACCGCGACTCCTTTTACAGTACCTATGATTAGTAGCACTATATGAGTGACACCATGGGATGACGGAACCCTTGGTTCTGGCTTGCCTATGATTAGTACCCACTATATGAGGAACACCACGGGATAGTACGAGTCCCTATGGTTAGTACACTTAGGTGATGAACACCATAGGTTTGCGTTGCCTGTCAATGGCGCCGCAATGTGTGAAACACAGTAGGTCTGTAATACATGTGCGAATTTCATTACCTGTGAGTAGTACCATAATGTATGGAATACCACGAGTCTACGCTACTCTTGATTAGTACCGCAACATGACAAATACCATGGTTCTACTTTTCTAGCGATAAGTACCATTATGAGGGGCCAATGACTTGGATTTTGGACTCCTTTCGACTACAAGCATCATCGATTCAGTATCGTGCTATAGAAGCAGACCCTTGGTCAGTAATACTATTGTTTTACGCCAGCTTCTGTGCATGTGAGGCATTGTGGGTCGGTTCCACTGATCCTTTTAAATTCATATCCATCCATCCATTCATTCTTCGTCATCACGTTTAGAATTGTGGTCAGTGGAGGATTTGGGGGTTTTAGTTTGTAATTTCATTTCGTCTCATTTCGTACCATCAGGGGCCGATGACCTAGATGTCAGGCACCTTTAAACAACAAGCATAAATCAATCAATCAACTCCACGGCGGCTGGCAGAGTGCTGGAGAACAGAACCCGCAACACTCTGAACAGAATTTCAAACTAAGCAGAACACAAACACACTCACTGGTCGCCTGTTTAGCTTATAGCCTATAGTCAAGCTTAGCAGTTCGAGAACAGTCCAGAAGTTGGACACCTCTAGAATACCCTAGGCTCCCATTTCTCCGGAGGTACCCTACCTAGTAGTCGCCAGAGGCCTTCAAGGATACGTCAGAGGCCGGCACATCCCAATGTCAAGTCCTTCCTTGCTGAGGGGCACGAGCGAGCGGTGGCCAGCAGCTCAGCTATGATGTCGATCGCTTGTGTGGGGGTCCAAACCAGCTTGCTTCTTTCACCTCGAAAACAACATGGCGGCCATCACGCGATATCACATATTTTTTGTACATTGTCCTCTTAGTCCTCACTGTGTATCTGTGAGTCACAAGATCACGGGTAAAAGCCCGGCAGAGGTAGTCGGACTTTTAAAGGCTGAAAAAATCCATTTAACACCTCATGTATTCCCACTGCCTGCTCTACCCAGCCGACTAACTGACAACTATAAATAATATATCCCCTCCGCACCACCCTAGTCTTTTTGTTGAAATATTTTAGCTCTTCAGTAACCGATTTAAAAAGATTTCTGTGACAGAGTAAAACATGTAATTATTTACCTTTATTGTGTATATAATAGACATAAACTACTCCCCGCATTCGAAGGGTGAACTTCTTCCTCGGACATTGATAGAATTCTTAGATCATATGGACGCTAATATAATTACAATTGATGTTAAGATGATTGTGAATATTGTAACGATGAATATGCTTCAGATTATTTATTTTGGACTAATCAATCTTTTGAATGGAAGTCATATGTACTTATATGTTAAATAAATGTGTTACCTTCCTCGTCCGTAAATGGAAATACTGTATACCAGAATAATCATACTACGTCGACAAAATATCAGCACGATGCAGCTGCTTCGAACCCAAAGTGGTGATTGGTGGAGAAGTGGCATTGTAAAAGATCACTAGTCACACATTTGGTGTTTACCCGGCAAAATAAATTAAAACGAACTTATGGCTCGCTCAACAGAGGTCCGGTTTTCTCTGCCAGGTTGTGGAGTAAAACGGAACGTTGAAATTGGCGCACAGAAAGCCTAAATGACATCCAATTGAAATGCCAGAACCTGATAGTAGCTGAGACCATATGATTATCATTATTATTCTTATTATTGTTATTATTATTATTATTATTGTTACCGTGGTTTGGTGGATCAGCAGAGGTGAAAGAAGGTGCTGGGATGAATAGGTCTCAATATACGAAATTAAAGTTAATTTAAAATTTAACAAGGTTATATTTTCTTTTCAAGATCAAGAAATAACAAATATAACAGGTACTCAGTAGCCTAGCAACAAATCAAGAATGTACAATTACAGTTGTCACAGGATTTGTTACAATTCTTGAGCAATTAGCCCAACTTTACCCAAATACAAGGTTTGACAAAGGGCAGAAAACCCAAATCATGCCCAGGAGCACTTGCTCCCTATTACTCAGTAAAGCCTGCTCGAGGCACACAGAAACCAACTTTAAGAAAGAGCAACCCGCTCTCAAAGTTCAAGCCTATCAAAGGCCACACCAAACTCCACCTTCAAGCTGACCTCCAAGCACATGAAAACAGGGGTATAAATACCCAACCTACTGAGGCCTATTCAATAAAGAAACAGGACAATTACATGGCCCCCAAAATACCAACTTGAGAGGAGGCGTAACTGCACTTCTAATACATTTCTTTAAAACCTATTTGGCACTAGGCCGATTATGCAAGGGCTAATCCCATACTACGGAGGTGACACGATTGAAAAAGTTATGACATTACGAGTAGAAGGGAAACTGTTATAAAAACGTAGTTACCTCAAAACAAAATGAATGGGAGCTCGAGAGGGTTAGGCACTCTCTATCCCAATTTGTAGTTAAAGAGACAGAATTTATACCAAGTGTCTTTTACATTTTAAATATAGGTTACATGAGGAAAGATTCGAACCCGCCCCGAGGGTTAAACTGCTGAGCTGGCAAGAAAATAAGTTATAAAACGGCCATTACCTGATGGTTGAACTGCTGCCCGAAGAAAGAGGCGCTTCCCGCCCCCTGCTACATAATTACACAATGAGAGATGTTACTGAAGTGGCCCGGAGACCCGAAAATCAGCAGTTTATATACCCTCGTGGAACATTCGAGACTTTTCATGAACGATAACACCCGCCCACAAGCTTTTTATTGGACGGCCAAAAGATTACATGTCAAAACTGGAGAAGAAAACCAGGATCGGTGGAAAATTAATTACAGAAATTTGCGATTGGCCAATTTCAAAACTGGCGGAAAGAAAGGATTAACATTGCCAACTTAAACAATGGCTGAAAGAAATTTAATAAAGAACAAACTTATAAATACTAAATTTCTTCAAAAAAAAGTTCCCTCACTTTGCACTAAGGTTCACAATTGTAGTTCTTAAGAGGTGCCATCTAGAAGAGAATGTTCACACTTCTTACTACAGAGCAAATAAATACACATCGAAACTGACATAGTTCAGAACACTTCAAAATTTACAGTAGAGACATCTTCTGAGGACTCAGAGAATTAAAGTGGAAGTTAAAGTTCCGGCTTCCTCCAGTAGAGGAGTTTCAACTGGCGCAATGTTTGAATTAGCGGAGCGGAGGTGTACCGCCCGGTACAGGCCTCCCCCCCCCCCAAAAAAAAAGTTCCTCCAAGGGGTAACACAGAAGAACACCAAATTTGGTTTTAAAACAAGGTCCAAACTAAGATGTTGATTTAGAAATTAATAGCAGAAGGATTCACAAAAATGTTCTTAAATTGGTTTGATCCAGTTTCAAAATTCTTTGTAGTAGTTTTTGATGTAATGTCTTTATGCTTGTAGAAGTTGAATTCAGAAGGAAAACTTTTAATTCTTAAAAGTGAAGAAAAATTTTCTAAGTCCACCAAATATGGCAGTTGAATCCAAAAATGTAGTAATTGTTGATATGAAATGTCCATGTAGCTGATTAAGTACATTCAATGTTGATTAAGTTTGACGGCCAGACCAGCCGCCGCTGCATGTGTCCAGAGGAGACCGCTCGGAACCCTCAAGTACCCTGAGATACCGCTCCCCCGCACCATGAGAGGGGTAGTGGTGTTGAAGCACGCCGCGCACGCGGCGAACGTTTACAGGCCGCGAGCAAGTTGCAGGTTATGCGCCGCACATCAGCCTTGGCCGGGAGGAGGGCTCCGGCTCGCCGTACACTGGTTGACCTCCATGAAGTAGATCGGGCCCGTACTCTACCCCAGGAGCGGCACGGCGCCGCGCGGCTGCGGGGGCACTGAAACATTAAGATCTCGGCGGCAGAATTTGTTGGACCATAATGATTTTAGGGTACAGACTTTGTGGTGAAGAGGAGGGGCCAGCGGCGTGGAGGTTTTGTTTTTCATATTACTTAGCCACTGTTTTGTATGAGCAGGAGACGGGAGCATGGTAATGGCCATGGCGAGGACAGGATGGCAGTTTAACTGGTCGGGGAAGGTTTTACAATAAATGCTTAAATACAAAGAACCTGATTCCAAGGGCAGAAGCCCTCAAAATGAAACCCCCAAAAAATATAACCTTCCGAATACTTTCAAAATGTTAAAACAAATATAAAATCAGCTACGTTAGCGCGGAAGTTACACAGGTTTCACCTGTGACAGGTGCCCTAAATATCCTCTCGGTGGCTGGATTGCTTAGCAATAAGGTAACGGGTGTAAGTAAATCGAGAATAATACACGGCCCATGAAATCTGGGGGCAAGCTTGCCCGCGGGAACAAAATTTTTGACCATCACCTGGTCACCTACCTTCAAATGGGTGGGTCTCCGTCCACGATCATATCTTTCCTTAACCTTTTCATGAGACACTTTAAGATTGGCTTTAGCCTTCTTCCAAAGATCTTTAATATTATAAGGATCTATTGTCTCAGGTAGAATGTCACTCAGAGACCAAAGGTTAGAGAGCGGCGTGTTTGGAACAAACTTGAACATCAAAGAAGCTGGAGTAAACTTATGGGTTTCGTGAACCACCGAATTCAAGGCATAAGCTAACCAATGTAGGGACGTGTCCCACCTAGAATGATCTTCATGATGATAGGCAATCAGCGCGGACCTCAGATTACGATTAACGCGTTCAGCCAGAGATTGTTGAGGATAATAAGCAGAAGTTGTCTCATGAGATATGGACAGATCAAAACAGAATTTACGAAAGAGATTGGAGAGCATTATCAGACACAATATATTGACACGGACCAAAAGAAGCGAAAATGGAATTTAAACAAGTGATGGTGGACTGGGCGGTAGCCAGCTTAGTTGGAAATAACCAAGAAAATCTTGTAAAACCATCTACACATACAAGGATGAACTTATTGGCATTCCTCTTTGACTGGGGGAAGGGTCCTACGTAATCGATGTAGAGACGTTCCATGGGGCGCGACGCTTGATGAGAAGACAAAAGGCCTACCTTGGTGGACATGGTTGGTTTACTAAGCAAACAAGATTTACAAGCTTTAACTAGTTCACGAATTTCCCCGTCCATACCCTTCCAGATAAACATTTCACGGATCTTTTCCCGGGTTTTGAAGATGCCTAAATGCCCCCCTAATGGGGTCTCATGATAGTACTTGAAGATCATTGGCACAAGAACAGCTGGAACCACTACCTTCATCTTCTTATCATGCCTCGATGGGCAATATAGAACACCATTCCTCAGCACATAAGGGACAACATGTTCCCCAGAAGAAAGGGTTTCCATAATGGGAGCCAGCGTCGGATCTTCCCGTTGATATTTCTCAAGATCCCTAAACAACATGGGAGCATCAGTTAAAATGCATTAACCTCGGGCCATATGGACTCAGGAGGTGAAGAACTATCAACCAGTTCATGGGTCTCTACATTATTGGAAAACATACGGCTTAGTCCGTCTGCCACAACATTTTCAGTACCTCGAATATGCCTCACGTCGAATTGGAAGGCAGAAATCCTGATGGCCCACCTGCCTATGCGACCAGTACGACGCGGCCTACCTAAGACCCAACTTAAGGCTTGGTTATCTGTCTCCAAGTCGAACATGACGTGTTCCAGATAGAGACGGAACTTTTCTAAAGCAAATAAGACTGCCAAGCCTTCGAGCTCGTAGATGGAATACTTGGCTTCTTGAGCCGATAGAGTTCTAGAGGCGTAGGCGATGAGTCGCCTCCCTAGTTCGGTCTCTTGAAGAAGGACCGCCGCCACTGCCGACGACGACGCGTCGGTTTGAACGATGAATTTCTTCGAGAAATCTGGCATAGCAAGAACAGGGGCATTACAAAGAGCTAATTTCAGGTTTCAAAAGCGGCTTGTTGAGAAGGCCCCCACTCGAATTTGATGCCTTTCCTACGAAGAAGGTTCAAGGGCGCCGCTCTATTAGCGAAGTTAGGAATACATTTCCTGAAGAAATTCACCATACCAATGAACCTGGCAATACCTTTGATGTCCTTGGGAGGTTTGAAATCACGGATGGCCTGTGTTCTGGAGTGATCGACTGCAACACCATCGGGCGACACAATATGCCCTAGAAATGACATAGAGGGCTTTGCGAGGGCGACCTTGGACAACTTCACAGTTAACCCCGCCTTACGAAGGCGATTGAGAACTTCTTTCAGATTTTTTTTCGTGTGGCTATTTCTAGCCGGGTGCAGCCCTTATAAGGCAGACCCTCCGATGAGGGTGGGCGGCATCTGCCATGTGTAGGTAACTGTGTGTTGTTGTGGTGGAGGATAGTGTTATGTGTGGTGTGTGAGTTGCAGGGATGTTGGGGACAGCACAAACACCCAGCCCCCGGGCCATTGGAATGAACCAATGAAGATTAAAATCCCCGACTCGGCCGGGAATCGAACCCAGGACCCTCTGAACCGAAGGCCAGTACGCTGGCCATTCAGCCAACGGGTCGGACTTCTTTCAGATGATCTAGATGTTCTTCGAATGTCTCCGAAAATATGACGACATCATCAAGATAGTGGTACAAGTACTCGAATTTGATGTCGGAGAAGACCCTGTCTAGTAGCCTCGTAAGCACAGCTGCTCCCGTGGGGAGTCCGAAAGGCACGCGGTTGTACTCATACAAATTCCAATCCGTGGCAAACGCTGTAAGATGTTTAGATTCTTCAGCAAGAGGAATTTGATTATAGGCCTGATTTAGATCCAAAATTGTAAAGAACTTAGCCTTCCGAAACCATGAAAAACAAGAGTGAAGGTCTGGAAGCGGCATAGATTGTAACACCACCATCCGATTGAGAGCCCTATAATCAATCACAGGCCTGAAGCCACCCTGGGGTTTCGGGACTAGAAAAATAGGCGAAGAATACGCCGACTTAGACGGCCGAATAATACCATCCTTTAACATTTGATCGATGATTTCTTTCAATGCCTTCATTTTAGTTGGAGATAGCCTATAAGGTGGAAAACGGACAGGAATCGAATCCGTGACCTCAATTTTGTATTCAATAAGGTCAGTATCACCAAGAGTATCAGAGAACACCTCTGGAAACGCCTGACACAACTTACGAATACTGTCAGCCTGCTCCTCAGGTAGATGTCTAAGGTCTAACAACATCTCATCCTGGGTAGGCGAAATAGATGAACACGATAGAGAATTACACTTTAACAAAGGGATTTTACAATTAGAAGCAAATTTGAATGTGCACGACCTGCTCTGGATGACGAGTACTAAACCAGTAGAAGACATGAAATCCACTCCCAATATAATGGGGCAAGACAAGTGCTTTGCCACAAACAATCTAACTTTCCAAGTAAATTTAGAAATACGAATTTTGGCTTTTAAGGAGCCTAAAATTTATAATGGAGAAGAATTAGCCGAAACGTATTGAACCGAAGACGAACAATAGTCAGAAAATTTACAAACAGATTTCAATTTCGAATACCATTCAGCCGAAATAATGGAACAAACACTGCCTGAATCTAAAAGAGCAGTTATAGACTCATTATTCACCTCAATTTTAAGAAAAGGTACAGGTGCGGGGGGATCCGCCGCAATCCTAAGACATTCCTTAGGGCCTTCAAAAGATAAATTTGAAGCCTGAGTTTTCCCTGAAATTTTGGTATGTTTACTTAGGGCTGGGCCTCGAGAAGAATGGTTGGCTGACTCAGCCGACGCCACTAGTCACTTATTATTATTGGCATTGTTGGAAGTTGCACCAGAAGTCGAGCAGGAGGGGGTGCTATTAGAATTTGGGCAATTCTTGGCGATATGGGAAAACGCGCCGCATTTAAAACAGCCTAGAGATGACCCTGCTCCATTCCTTGTCCCACTAGACTTGATTGATGGGCACTTGTTCCGAAGATGGTCGGGCGACCCACAAGCGTAACATTTACGGGGTGATAATGGTCGGCGTGGCGGAGATCGAAAGCTACTAGAGGATGGAGGGGGTTCTTTCGCGACACGCAAGGTATTGGCATATTTAACCCCTTCGGCTGATACGGCCAATGCTTCCAGCTCAGTAAAGGTTTGCGGGCACGCCGCAAAACACAAATATGACCTATAGGATGGTGAAATGCCTTCCACAATAGCATGAACAATTTGAACTTCAGGAAAATGAAGAGCAAACACCCTGGTATAAAATTTGATTTCCTGGATGAAGTCGGCAAGACTTTCGTCCAGACGCTGTACCCAATAGTAGTACTTTTGAATAAGCGATGACCTAGCTCGAGTCGGAATGAAGTTTGCAAGAAGGTGTGCATGAAAGTCTTCAATAGATGACTGTTCAGCAATTGCCCTGACTATTTTGTCTGAGAGGACACCTATGGCATACGGATAAATAATTTGTAGAATTTGGGAAGCAGAGAGGGAAAATACTAGGGCATGATCTTGGAACTCGACCAAAAATCTCAAAAATGAAATTACCTCACTGATGGAGTTAACCAAAAACTTGGAAATACCCCTGAGCAACATTGCTAACGGATGAGGCAAACTGCTGAACCCAGGGGACATAGTAGGTAGAGGCCTCAGATGTAAAGAGGCTAATTCAGAACGTGCATTATTCAACGAGGTACGGCGTTCAGACTCGTTGTCCACTGGGGACGAGGTTTGTTGAGCTCCAACAGTTTTGCTATTGGCTTCTCCCTTAGGAGACTCTTCCTCGCTACCTACATTCACCGTAGTGGGTTGATCAGTTTTGGGAGGAACTTTCCCAGTTAACAATTGTGTAACCTTACTGGACAATTCAGAAAGATTTTCAAGAACAACGCTAGCTTCCTTCCTCTGAATGTCATTCAACTTCAGAGACAACAGATCGTTAACTCTATTAGAAAAATGAAATAACCTGGCTTGCACACGTTTAATTTGATTAGGAGAAGGGTCATTTTCTTCAAAAAAGGTAATCACAGATGCCAGGTCAGTAGTATTATCAGTGATCGTGGAAAGAGAGTCGTCAATTTCTTTCTCTCCCAAAGTGGGGATGGAAATGGGCAAATCAAGAGACTCTCTAAGCTTATTGGTGTCTACCGCAACCGTGCCTCCAGATTGCACATTTCTAACTGTTAATTCATAAATCAACTCCTCCTTGCGCAAATAGTTGAGATGGAGGACATCGCGAGGGCCGGGCATGATGACCAAAATTTAACAGCTTTGAAAAATGAAAAAGAAAAGTCCAGCGACAGAGAAAATTGTTAGAGTTCGAAAGCAAAGCAACGTTTAGCCATCAAAAGGGGCTAATTTGAGACCCATTCAACCACGCTCTGCTACCACTTGTTACCGTGGTTTGGTGGATCAGCAGAGGTGAAAGAAGGTGCTGGGATGAATAGGTCTCAATATACGAAATTAAATTTAATTTAAAATTTAACAAGGTTATATTTTCTTTTCAAGATCAAGAAATAACAAATATAACAGGTACTCAGTAGCCTAGCAACAAATCAAGAATGTACAATTACAGTTGTTACAGGATTTGGGCTCCGAGACCCAGACACACAATTCTTGAGCAATTAGCCCAACTTTACCCAAATGCAAGGTTTGACAAAGGGGCAGAAAACCCCAATCATGCCCAGGAGCACTTGCTCCCTATTACTCAGTAAAGCCTGCTCGAGGCACACAGAAACCAACTTTAAGAAAGAGCAACCCGCTCTCAAAGTTCAAGCCTATCAAAGGCCACACCAAACTCCACCTTCAAGCTGACCTCCAAGCACATGAAAACAGGGGTATAAATACCCAACCTACTGAGGCCTATTCAATAAAGAAACAGGACAATTACATGGCCCCCAAAATACCAACTTGAGAGGAGGCGTAACTGCACTTCTAATACATTTCTTTAAAAACTAGTTGGCACTAGGCCGCTTATGCAAGGGCTAATCCCATACTACGGAGGTGACACGATTGAAAAAGTTATGACATTACGAGTAGAAGGGAAACTGTTATAAAAACGTAGTCACCTCAAAACAAAATGAATGGGAGCTCGAGAGGGTTAAGCACTCTCTATCCCAATTTGTAGTTAAAGAGACAGAATTTATACCAAGTGTCTTTTACATTTTAAATATAGGTTACATGAGGAAAGATTCGAACCCGCCCCAAGGGTTAAACTGCTGAGCTGGCAAGAAAATAAGTTATAAAACGGCCATTACCTGATGGTTGAACTGCTGCCCGAAGAAAGAGGCGCTTCCCGCCCCCTGCTACATAATTACACAATGAGAGATGTTACTGAAGTGGCCCGGAGACCCGAAAATCAGCAGTTTATATACCCTCGTGGAACATTCGAGACTTTTCATGAATGATAACACCCGCCCACAAGCTTTTTATTGGACGGCCAAAAGATTACATGTCAAAACTGGAGAAGAAAACCAGGATTGGTGGAAAATTAATTGCAGAAATTTGCGATTGGCCAATTTCAAAACTGGCGGAAAGAAAGGATTAACATTGCCAACTTAAACAGTGGCTGAAAGAAATTTAATAAAGAACAAACTTATAAATACCAAATTTCTTCAAGAAAAAGGTTCCCTCACTTCGCACTAGGGTGCACAATTGTAGTTCTTAAGAGGTGCCATCTAGAAGAGAATGTTCACACTTCTTACTACAGAGCAAATAAATACACATCGAAACTGACATAGTTCAGAACACTTCAAAATTTACAGTAGAGACATCTTCTGAGGACTCAGAGAATTAAAGTGGAAGTTAAAGTTCCGGCTTCCTCCAGTAGAGGAGTTTCAACTGGCGCAATGTTTTAATTAGCGGAACGGAGGTGTACCGCCCTGTACAATTATTATTATTATTATTATTATTATTATTATTATTATTATTATTATTATTATTATTATTATTATTATTATTATTATTATTATTATTATTATTATTATTATTGTACCGGGCGGTACACCTCTACGACACAAGTTCAAATCTTGCGCTAATTGAAACTTCTCTACTGGAGAAACCCGGAACTTTAACAACTGAACTAACTCTACTGGTTATCAGACGATGTCACTGTGTGTTTTTGATTTGCTCTTGTTTTTCTGTGATCAAGAAGTGTGGACATTCTCTAAAAGATGTATCTACCAAAAACTATGATAACGAACTCTGGTGTAAAGGAATGAACCTTCTTGGAGAAATGTTCTATTCATAAGTTTTGCCTTTACTAAATTTTGTTCTGTGGTTTGTGGGTTGGCAATATTAATCCTTTCCTTCCGCCTGTTTTGAATTTCGCCAATCAGTAATTTCTGTAATTAATTTCCCTCCAATCATAGCTTTCTTCTTCGAATTTCCATGTGTAACTCTTAGTCAACCAATAAAAATTGAGTGGGTGTGTCTACTCATTCCTGAAAGGTCTCGAATTTTCCACGAGGGTATAAAACTGCTGATTTTCGTGTCTCCGAGCCACTCGTATAACATCTAATTCAGTGTGTGAATATGTAGCAGGGGGCGGGAAGCGCCTCTTTCTTCAGGCAGCAGCTCTTCAACAAGGTAATGGCCTTTTAACATCTTTATTTCTTGCTATCTCAGCAGTTTAACTCTCGGGGAAGGATCGAAACCTTTAATATGTAAACTATTAAACATGTAAACCCTTTTCCTGGTAAACTTCAGTTTTCTTGAACTTTAATTCGGGGATAGAGTGTGCTTTACCCTCTCGAGCTCCCCTTCATTTGAAATTGAGGTGACAACGTTTTCGTGACCGTTTCTCCTTTTCCTTAATGTATTAAAGTTTCTCATACGAGTCACCTCCCTAGCTTGGGATTAGCCCCTGTGTATCGGCCTAGCGCCACTTAGGTTTTAAAAATGGGTATTTAGGAGGGCAAGTTCACGCCTCCAGTCCTTTCTGTACTTTGGGCCGGTAACTTAACCTGATGTTTGTTTGTTTTTTTCTTCATGCGAAGGCCCTGTTGGTTGGGTACAAATAACCCTGTTTCTTTGTAAGTGTGTCTTGAGGGCAGTTGGAAGTAAAGTTTGTTGTGGTCTTTGATAGGCTTGTAAAATTGAGAGCAGGTCAGCTCTTTCTGGTATTTTGGATGGTGCCTCTAGGAGGCTTGACATTACGAGGTGGGAGCAAAGGCTCCATGTAATTAGGGGTTTTCTGCCCTTTGGTAATTTGTGGTTGTGAGCTGAGGAATTGTAACTTGGGGCACGAAGCCCAGAACTTGTTGATACCCGAAACTCTTGTTCTTGTTTGTAAAAGCATTATTGTACCTGAATTTTCATTGTTATTTCACCTAGTGAAAAGTTGTTATATATTGTTGTCTGTTGAAAATATAACCTTTATTTAAATTTTAAATTCATCTTTCGGACTTATACTTAGACCCATTCCAGCCCGCACCTTCTTTCACCTCTGCTATTCCACAGATACCTTGGAACAATTATTATTATTATTATTATTATTATTATTATTATTATTATTATTATTATTATTATTATTATTATTATTATTATTATTACGGGGATATCGTAGATTGCAAAGGTGTAAGAAAGTGTCGTCGTGAATGGGTGGACAGAAAAAAGATCAAAGCATAAATTAAAACATTAAAATTTGCAATTTTATTTCTTTCCTTTTTTTCTGACTTTAAACTTTGGTAAATGATCTGAATGAACAACAACAAAAAACAGTTAAATGGAAGAACGATGAGCTCGTCAGCTCTGACCATAACAATGCGTTAATGTCAAAAATGGAGAATGCTCATGATAGAATATTTTTTTTACTGCAATTTATTCTAGGAGTCGACCTAAGAAGATCTTTCGCCCCTACTTTGCAACATGTGCTGTGAACCTGCGTGTATTTGGAAATAGCGGAAATGTAAAGTGTTGAATTTGAGGAAAGGAACATTAAGGACGACACAAACACCCAGTCCCCAAGCCAGGAATATCAATCAGTTACAATTACAACCCCTGACCGGACCGGGAATCGAACCCGGGTCCGCCGGGTGACAGGCGGACGCGTTGTCTCCTACACCGCGGGGCCAAACATGCAATAGTTTACAAATGACTGAGCATGGTAGCTCTAAAGGTACATCATTTCAAAGAGTGTTTTTGCTCCACTCATTGTAAGATGTTCTGGACGTCAAACTGCAGTAAGAAACAACGGCATTACCTACTGAACGTCTTCCTCAAGAGCCAGCTCTCCTCCCTCACGAACTGTTCCTCCTCAGTCACATCCCTGCTTTGTTCTGTGTTCTTCACTGTCCTTTCAGAAGTTAGCGCGTGCAAAAGCACGTGCCACGAGGAGACGAGGATTCCAAAGTTGAGTGGTTCGTTCGGTGGGTGTCCTAATGATGATTTATAAAGGTTTATTCAGAACATTTAACTGATGTCAGGTTCCAGTACACCTCTCCCACACGCTGATCCAGATAATTAGAAAAGTACAGAATGAATATATTGTCGATAAAGAATATTCCGTGCTGGCTGACTAAGTCGATCGCATAGTGAAATAATTGAATATTGTATGTGCAAGAAAACAAATTAATTTCTTGCTTTATATCAGTCCTGGAAGCTATGATCTGCAAATTATTGATTTGTTCTGAAGCACTTACCACACAGGTATGGCTCATCGTATTGTTTATCGTGATGGATGACCTCAGAAGGGCTGAACAAGAAACTCATGATGGTGCAAGAATGAACCCAATACTGCATGTGATTTCAGGAACGGATGATCGAGATGTCCAAGAACTACCTGTTGTAGTAAATCGTAGTTCTACGAATGGAGAATTAGAATCATAGGTACAAAAATTATGATAGCACAGGTTATCGGAAAACCGAGCGAGGTGACCGTGCAGTTAGAGGTGCGCAACTGTAAGCTTGCATTCGGGAGATAGTGGGCTCGAACCCCACTGTCAGCAGCCCTGAATATGGTTTTCCGTCGTTTCTCATTATCACACCAGGCAAATGCTGGGACTATGCCTTAATTACTATTTACTTTACGTCGCACCGACACAGATAGGTCTTACGGCGACGATGGGTTACGAAAGGGATAGGAGTTGGATGGAAGCGGCCGTGGCCTTAATTAAGGTACAGCCCCAGCATTTGCTTGGTGTGAAAATGGTAAACCACGGAAAACCACCTTCAGGGCTGTCGGCAGTGGAGATCGAACACACCATCTCCCGAATGCAAGCTCACAGTTGCGGGCCGCTAACGTACGACCAACTCGCTCGGTGTGTACCTTAATTAAGGCCACGACTGCTTTCCCTCCCTTCCAAGCCCTTTCCTGTCCCATTGTCGCCGCCATAAGACCTATCTGTGTCGGTGCAACGTAAAGCCAATTGCAAAAATATGTTATCGGAAAAATCCTAAACACACAAAATACACCGGGTTATTGTCGAGAGGGTACCTGGCCTCTAATGTGAATCAGTTGCAGTAACAGCAGAACTCACCTAGTTCACTCATACTGGATATTGTGATATGAATGATAAAACTGAAGCCATGTTCCACACTGTTTGTAGGCTAGGTATTCATAGGACGGACACGATCTCTCATGTATACAATATTGTTCCTGCTAGCAGTCTGTATCGAAGCTATCTTAGTGTTTACTGATAGCTTGAGAGGTTTTCAGAGCCGTTGAACTAATGGGGTAGCTTGGCGAGAATGTTGATTACAATGTCAGGAGAATGTATAGAGACAGTGCCTTTGTTTCGGGTCAGGCTAGGTTAAACACACACACACAGCACAACTGGAGAGCTTTGTTCATCATTCGATTATGTGGGTTGAGTACATCAGCTCTTCATGGAAACTGGATGATTTCAGCAAACATGCTTTCATTGCTAAGTGGGAACCAAACAGTCCATCACCATAACTTCTCCGCAGTGAATTACATTTCATACGTGGTGTTAAATTCCTACCTTAATTCAGGTGGACATTTTAAATACACAATACTTGAAGTAATTCTGACTTAGTATAATTTCACTTGAGTATATTCACTACCCCTTTTTAACTTACACTGGAAGATTTCGAACCTCCCGACAACTATCGTTACGAAACCTTCTGGGGTGAACAAGCAAGAGACCAAAGTAACTCGTGTGAAGTGTGCATGTCGGAATCACCTACAAACACTAAAACAAGGCTTATAACGTTGGGCGCGCGACTATGATGTTTATAATGTTATTGCTTTACGTCCCACTAAATATTTTAACGCTTTTCGGAGTGTAATACGAATATTTACAGTCAGATGCTGAAATTACGTACTTCATCTTGAATTTACAAATGTCATATACACACCTCATTCTACATCGTGGTAATGTGGTATGAGAAAACAGTGCTGCAAATAAAGTTGCATCTCAACTACGAACAAGTAACGACGGCGCTCGAATCACAGTCATGAGTGCTGCATGAGTGAAGAACAGAAAAGTGTATGTCCAGCATATTACGGAACGGAAGTGGCGAGTCCTGTGACACGTATCCAGACGCTTTCCACGAATACGGATATGCTCTTACCATAGTGCAATCAAATGACTGTACGTCAGTCATAACACAATGAAACTTGAAAATAAAGAATCTGTCATACAGGTTGGTGCCATTCTCATCACCATGACGTACATCACGTACTATTTTATGCGTCATGTAAATAGTCTTTACTGACGAAAGAGTTAGACTTCAAGAGTCTGCCGGTACTTTACGGTTTTAGTTTTTGTGCAAATTTACGTACTTGTGCCCGAAGGATTTTGTCTACAAACTTGTGTCGGTTTCACCAGGCCAGAATCCAACAACAGAAGCAATGCTCCCTTTAGATCTGGTTTAATTACTTTCCGCATCCAGGAGAGTACGAGGGCTGTTGACGTCTTATCACTGGTGCTGCAGTCAAATTCTATATTACTGGAGGCTCGTTACTGTGTACTGTGTCGGAAGCATGTTTGTATGTTTCGTTGCAAAACATCCTGCTATAGAAATAAGCAGCTGAATGGTATAGGAGTGGACACTAGAAGCAACGCTTAGGACAACAACTTCAGTCCTCTTTTCCCCGGTCATTCATAGTACTCTATTTGATACGAATTCATACTCAAATCGACTTCGGTCCGTATTGAACACCATATCGGCATCGGTTGATTGTAGTAGTATAATACAGGGATTCGGCCGCCACCTCCACCTCCGGCTCCCAGGGGCCTCCTCCACGTCCTCCTCCCGGGGGGCCTTCCCAGGGGCCTCCTCCACCGCAGTCAGGGGCATCTTCCAGTGCTGCCAACTTAACCTTACTAGCGCGAAATTTGAATTGGTAAACAAAGCCAAGTGCTTTTTTGACAGCCACGTGCTTTTTGACAGACAACAACGCATCGCTAATCCCACTACTGCCATCTAGACGGGCCTAAACCTCAGTGGTACCAACTTAACCTAACTAGCGCGAGATTTGAATTGGTGAACAAATCCACTTGCTTTTTGACAGCCACGTGCTTTTTGACAGACAACAACGTATCGCAAACCTCAGTGCTGCCATCCTGACGGGCCTAAAGCGTAGTGCTGCCAACTTAACCTAACTAGTGCGAGATTTGAATCCGTAAACAAATCCACGTGCTTTTTTGACAGCCACGTGCTTTTTGACAGACAACAACGTATCGCAAACCTCAGTGCTGCCATCCTGACGGGCCTAAACATTAGTGCTGCCAACTTAACCTTACTAGCGCGAGATTTGAATCGGTAAACAAATCCACGTGCTTTTTTGACAACTGTCATTCGCCATCTTTAATCAAGAAAGCACCGTGCTGCCCTCTTGCAGGTAATTTCGTCAGCTGGCATCCGCCATCTTCAATCTACAGAGTACCATGCTGCCCTCTTTATGGCTACTACCTTAAGCACGTAGAGCGGGCAATTTCAAAAGTTCCGTTAGCTGTCATCAACCATCTTTAATCAAGAGAGCACAGTGCTGCAATCTTTAGTTGAAATGTGGTGGTGGCAAATTCCACGTGCTCTTGTTTGGCAACAAACCCACATGCTATTTTGACAGCTGTCATCCGCCGTCTTTAATCAAGAGAGCACCGTGGTGCACTCTTTATTTGAAATATGGTGGCGGCAAATTCCACGTGCTCTTGTTTGGAAACAAATCCACATGCTTTTTTGACAGCTGTCATCCGCCATCTTTAATCAAGAGAAAACAGTGCTGCACTCTTTAGTTGAAATGTGGTGGTGGCAAATTCTACATTCTCTTGTTTGGAAACAAACTCACGTGCTTTTTGTCATCCACCATCTTTATTCAAGAGAGCGCGGTGCTGCACTCTTTAGTTGAAATGTGGTGGCGGTAAATTCGAAGTGCTTTACAAACTCACGTGCTTTTTGACAGCTACCATCCGCCATCTTTAGTCGAGAGAGGGCCATGCTGCCCTCTTTAGCTACATACCTTTAACATGTGGTGGCGGCAAATTCGAAGTGCTTTACAAACTCACGTGCTTTTTTGACAGCTGTCATCCGCCATCTTTAATCAAGAGAGCACAGTGCTGCACTCTTTAGTTGAAATGTGGTGGCAGCAAATTCGAAGTGCTTTACAGAGGCATGTGCTTTTTCAACAGCTGCCATCCGCCATCTCTAAACAAGAGAGCACAGTGCTGCACTCTTTAGCTACTTACCTTTGAGGCGCACAATTTGAAAAATTTCTACAGCAGCCATCCTTAATCAAGAGAGCACCGTGCTGCACTCTATGTGGAGGCGGACAATTTGAAAAGCAGCCATCTTTAATCGACAGAGCACCGTGCTGCACTCTTTATCGTAGTAGTGGACAATTTCTACGTCACAGCTGTCATCCGCCAGCTTGCATCGCAAACCTTAGTGCTACCCTCTTTAGCTACTTACCTTTGAGGCGGACTATTTGAAAAATTCTATTTGACAAGCTGTTATCCGCCATCTTGCATCGCAAGCCTCAGTGCTGCACTCTTGAGTTGAAATGTGGTGGCGGACAACTTGACAGAAGACATCTTTAATCAATAGAACATTGTGCTGCACTCTTTAGCTGAAATGTGGTGGCGGGCAATTCCACGTGACAGCTGTCATCCGCCATCTTGCATTGTTAACCTTAATGCTGCCCTCTTTACGACACTGCTGGTAATTTAAAATCCACGTGACAGCTGTCATCCTCCTTCTTGCATAGCAAACCTCAGTGCTGCCATCTTTAGTTGAAATGTAGTGGCGGATAATTTGAAAAATTCTATTTGACAAGCTGCCATCTTTAATCATCACATCTACCGCTATCTTACATCGCTTACCTGCACTCCTTAGTTGAAATGTGGTGGCGGACAATTCTATTCGACAGCAGCCATCTTTATTCAACAGAGTACCGTGCTGCTATCTTTACGGCTACTACATCGCTAATTAGCACTTAGGTGCCTACGACACAAGATGGCGGTGGCTGTAATAGCCTCTTCCTCTGTTAAGGCATAGCTTTAACATGCATCGGGAAAGCTAGAGTAAGCACGTGCTGCAATGATGACGTCATTGTGCATGTTTAGACCTGATCGTTTACTTAAGAGTAAGTAGGTGAAAGGAATGCAATAAGTACAACATTTTGACTGTGATCAAATATTTATTTACAATGTACTACAACAGTGTTCGTTTTGCTGCTGAAAAGGTTGGTATGCTTCTTAACAACGTTTTTCAGTATACCTCCTGCAACATTCAAATTAAACAGAGAAGATCATACACTTCTTACCTTGTTGTTCTTCCTTTTCGGAATCATCATCATCATCATCATCATCATCATGAGGTACTAGAGAAAGTTCATTCATACACTGTGTACAGTGTTCAATCCTCGGATTTGGTCCATCCCAATCATCATCACCATTTTCTCCTCGATGCTTGTAATGTCGTTGACAAGTTCTGCATAAAGCTACTTCGATCGACATCTTACTGTGTAGAGGAAGGATGTCCCAAAAATTATGTACGTAAGAGGAAGCGTACGTAGATAAAAATCCTGGTGGTAAGTATTGAATAAGATGTTTCGGCATTGACGATCTATGCTTATAGAACATCTTAATAACCTCACTCACTAGTGTAAGATAAATAAGATGTTGCGTATGAGCATGCAAGCAGCATGCACATTTACAGTTTCGTTCCATAGCGTACGATGTCGAAGCACACACTAATGTAAATGATAAAGAGCTATTCTTATTTATAGTCTCGTAACAATATTCGTTAGCGGATGGTAAGTAACATCACTCATATGAATAATAAGACAATAGGCTGCTGTGTTAGCAGGAATGTTTTCAGATGTTTCAAATACTAAACGAATATCAACTGGAGATTATTTATAGATTCTTGATGATAAGAGCAGTCTATAACTACAATCGGTGCTTTATTTTTAAATTCTTGAGGTGTAAATAGCAGACGATATTCTTTCTGATAATATGATGATTGAAATTTACAAAACATGTCATAGAGCATCCCAAACTTATTTTTCTCGAAGTTAATGTCTATGTTTTCGTAGGGATACGTAATTCCGTTAGGATATAGTCTAACGTGCCTTAATTTACAGTGATCAAACAGTGAGCTATCTTTTTCGTGATTGAATTTACGATTAGTTTGAAATCCAAAAATAATATACAAGGGTTTCTCAGTAAAACGTGACGTTTTAACAGCCCAGCTATGCTTGTTTGTAGGTGGTAACAAGGATATTCATGCAGTTCCCGACTTCGAAAACGTATAGGTAATGGTGTATCATTTTCTACAATCTTGAGCAATCGAAGTTTTTCGCGATCAGATAAAGTTACATGTGGAATCCTCCACAGTATACGATGAAGTGTAATTTTCGATTCTACTGGTGTTTCTACTGCTTT
Organism: Anabrus simplex; assembly: GCF_040414725.1. NCBI lineage: Eukaryota > Metazoa > Arthropoda > Insecta > Orthoptera > Tettigoniidae > Anabrus > Anabrus simplex. Next base: position 921,678,042 of record NC_090266.1, on the reverse strand, counting down.
AAGAGAATTGTAATCACTTCGATCACGAATTAGAATAAGCTCCTGTTTTGCGTTGATTATAATACGCCTAAAGTCTTCTGCGAATCCAAAAATATGTTTCAGTGATAACATACCCGTAAAAGTTCCATCCTCATTAATCATCCAGTTGTTAGTAGCTTTTGGACACCATCCAGCCATCCGCAAAAGATTACTTTCTTTATCACAGAAAGAAGGGTAGAGTTTCATTGCACTTGTAATACCAACATTCTTCGTTCGATCTATTTCACATTATTTACTTCATATCGCGCTTCAGAAAAGAGAAAAGCTAGAGCATGGTTGTTTAGTTGTGAAGTGCTAGGTCCACTTCCATCCGACTTTTCTTGTCGTCCTTCAATATAGAGGTAGCTTTCGTGTGGTAAGGTGTATACATCTTGCTGATTAATAATAAAATGAATTTCATCATTGTTATTTAATCCAAACGTAAAAGGTTGATAGGAATGAAGCTCACTTCGTACTACACCTTCACGATTTTCTACTGTGTTCGTAATGTCTAGCATTTCTTCCATTCTGTTGTAGTAGTGTATATCCTAAATCTTGGAGTATCTGCTTATGGGTATCTGTTAACTCGATGAGTCTCTGCACACATGTAGTATGTCTTCGGAATGTACACCGTGTTTTATAAATGTTTTTCATACTGGTATAAGATGTAGTTTGTAAGCTACGTACGCGTGCCGATCTAAATGAATAAGCTGATTATGTTTATTTACAAGTCTAAGAGTAATGTTGCTAATGTGTTTTACAGACACCGGATGATAAAGAACTACTGCTGGTTTCTCACAAATAGTATATCCACGTTCCTCTGTAACAATAAAGTCGTGCAGGACGTGTGAAGGTTGTAGATTACTATTCAAGTCTGTAATAATATTACAAGTAATGTTCACGTGATAATCATCGAAGAGTTTTATAGGCTGAGCAGACTCGTAACGTACGTTCGGTAGGAGCTCCCTCGATGAAAATCCAAGCAATGGTCCAATCGAATCAGGTTGTGATTTGAAGTCAATCTTAAATGATGATTCAATAACACATTTATGTGTAATGTTGCTTATAGTGATTGAGAACTTGTAATTATGTTTACTAAAATTATCTTCCCCAAACTGAACAATTAACGTACTTTCAATATAGTCGTGAATATCGTCTACTGAATAACTACCTGAGGGTAGTGTTAGCACATACTCATCGTAATATAACTTGTTTACACCATCACGCACATTATATACACTGACTGACAGAGCAAATGCAACACCAAGGAGGAGTGGTTCGAAAGGGATGAAAGTTGGGGAAAAAACAGAGTCGGCACGGAAGAATAATTGATGTTTATTTCAAACCGATATGCAGGTTACACAATGCGCACGGCATCGACTCAGTAGGATGTAGGACCACCGCGAGCGGCGATGCACGCAGAAACACGTCGAGGTACAGAGTCAATAAGAGTGCGGATGGTGTCCTGAGGCATGGTTCTCCATTCTCTGTCAACCATTTGCCACAGTTGGTCGTCGGTACGAGGCTGGGGCAGAGTTTGCAAACGGCGTCCAATGAGATCCCACACGTGTTCGATTGGTGAGAGATCCGGAGAGTACGCTGGCCACGGAAGCATATGTACACCTCGTAGAGCCTGTTGGGAGATGCGAGCAGTGTGTGGGCGGGCATTATCCTGCTGAAACAGAGCATTGGGCAGCCCCTGAAGGTACGGGAGTGCCACCGGCCGCAGCACATGCTGCACGTAGCGGTGGGCATTTAACGTGCCTTGAATACGCACTAGAGGTGACGTGGAATCATACGCAATAGCGCCCCAAACCATGATGCCGCGTTGTCTAGCGGTAGGGCGCTCCACAGTTACTGCCGGATTTGACCTTTCTCCACGCCGACGCCACACTCGTCTGCGGTGACTATCACTGACAGAACAGAAGCGTGACTCATCGGAGAACACGACGTTCCGCCATTCCCTCATCCAAGTCGCTCTAGCCCGGCACCATGCCAGGCGTGCACGTCTATGCTGTGGAGTCAATGGTAGTCTTCTGAGCGGACGCCGGGAGTGCAGGCCTCCTTCAACCAATCGACGGGAAATTGTTCTGGTCGATATTGAAACAGCTAGGGTGTCTTGCACATGCTGAAGAATGGCGGTTGACGTGGCGTGCGGGGCTGCCACCGCTTGGCGGTGGATGCGCCGATCCTCGCGTGCTGACGTCACTCGGGCTGCGCCTGGACCCCTCGCACGTGCCACATGTCCCTGCGCCAACCATCTTCGCCACAGGCGCTGCACCGTGGACACATCCCTATGGGTATCGGCTGCGATTTGACGAAGCGACCAACCTGCCCTTCTCAGCCCGATCACCATACCCCTCGTAAAGTCGTCTGTCTGCTGGAAATGCCTCCGTTGACGGCGGCCTGGCATTCTTAGCAATACACGTGTCCTGTGGCACACGACAACACGTTCTACAATGACTGTCGGCTGAGAAATCACGGTACGAAGTGGGCCATTCGCCAACGCCGTGTCCCATTTATCGTTCGCTACGTGCGCAGCACAGCGGCCCATTTCACATCATGAGCATACCTCAGTGATGTCAGTCTACCCTGCAATTGGCATAAAGTTCTGGCCACTCCTTCTTGGTGTTGCATTTGCTCTGTCAGTCAGTGTATTTTATTGTAGCTTTCAAACTATAGTAGTCCACGACTATGCGGCTGATAGCCAAGTTCGATTGGCGGATTAAAATAGACGGTTGTTTCAGGTCCTTCTCCACGTACAGCAAACGTTCTTTCACTGTTCGTCATCACGTAGACACTAATGCTCTTTCTCTACTGTCTGGGTTTGATATAAGAACATAAGACATAATCGTCCGAATATGGTTGTATTAAAGTTTTACACATGGTTTTTATTTTAAACAATGTCTGCACTGCTTCCGAAACAACGTATGAGCTCAAAAGGAGGAGGTAAGTCTCCATACCTATCAAAATACCATACTTTAGATTTACGTTTTACATAAGCAACGTAATGAGTTCCAGGTCCACGACTGTCGTCCAAGTTAATTACGGCACTTTCACGTTCACGTGGGCGCGCTGGTAGTTGATCGCGCATATACACTCCTCGAAAATAATGAATTCCTAGTTGTTTAGCAAACGTAAAAACTTCATCATGTGTTAGAGCTCGATGTGGCAGTGCATTCAGTAGACGTTTTTTGGAGAAATGTAGATACCAAGCCCTTTCTTGTATGGCGCTTGCTTCATGTTCACACCTTTGCCTCGTAATGCAATTGCCTCCATCGTCTTGTTATGACGTTCACTCTCTTTCAACTGTTGTTTCGCTTCTTCTACAGCTTTGACAGTTCTGGCTACAGCACTAGCACCACCTAACAATGACCCTAAAGCTTCTAGGCCAGCAAACAGCGCAGGAAGAAATCCTCCTCGTTTTGGTACAGGAATAATTCGTGCACGTTTACTAAATATTGCTCTGCACTTTGGAGAAATTCTCGCTCTTGCTGCGCGTAATGCCTTAGTAATAGCTACACGAGAATTGTATTCCCCTCGAATAGCTTTTTGTGCAGCCTTTATAACATCTTTTCAATCAACAGTTTTTACTTTCTTCTTCATGTAGTTTGGATATCGTTGTTTCACCATGCTGTACACGACTTTACTAGTCAAGAGCAAATCATAAACTAACCGTTACCTCTTGTTTCGTTTAATATATATATTACTATTACGTACTTTATGATTCAGTTATCATGAAGATTATAAAGCAGCAAGACACCTACCTGTTACCGAAATTGTACTACATCTCTTACCTAGTTCTAGTACAACTACAAGAAAACGCCATGGAACGTTGTTTCCTTTTACTGTTCGATGTATTATATCAGGCCCGTCGGGATGCGGTAAAACAAATCTTTTACTCACTCTATTACTTCTGTAAATGGTGTACGCTTCGAGAATATTTACGTTTTTGCAAAGTCACTCTATCAACCGCTATATACTATTCTACAAACTGTAATGCACAATCTAGTTAAAGGTGGAATAAGATATTTTAAATTTAATTCGCATGAGCAAGTACCATCACCAGACGATTTGCTTCCTAATTCTCTTATGATCTTTGATGATGTCGCAACAGAACAGCAAAACGTTATTCGTTCATTCTTTAGTATGGGTCGGCATAAATATGTTGATTGCATCTATTTGTGTCAAACCTATTTTCGTATGCCTAAGCAGTTGATACGCGACAACGCAAATGTTATTGTGCTTTTTGGGCAAGATGAGCGCAACATGCGACATACGTATAACGATCATGTTAACACTGATATGACATTCGATTACTTTAAACGTATGTGTGCCAAATGTTGGTCATTACACCGTTACAGCTTTTTAGTTATTGATAAAGAAAGTGATGTTCAGCATGGACGATATCGCAGGGGTTTCGATCATTTTATATGCATTAACACAGAATTACAGTAACTACTTGATTAAAAACCATCATCATGTTAACATCTAGCAAGGAGATAAAAAAAATATATCATCCAAGCTCGAAACGATATTCGACGGAAATTTAAAGAGCAGACACGGATTTATTTTTAAAAACACAACTAAGTACACCACTCAAAGAAATTTTTAATTCTACTTCATTACCGCAGTCTACTTCAAGTTTTGCTTCTATGCAAACATCATATCATAAAGAGAAGCATGAAGAAGAAGAAAAGCATGAACAAAATAAGGAAGAGAAGAAGCAGGATGTAGATCAAGAAGAGGAAGAGGAAGATAAGAAAGAAGAAGAACTTAATGATACATCACCATCTAAGCGTGTTGATTTTTTAACTACAGATGTTATTGCTGAAACACCTACTACATCGACGCAAAATCTACCATCCTTGTCTGAGTTTATGATAACACCAGAGTATCGCAATCAGTTTAGAACTTTTATTCAAGATACCTATGGATCTCTCTTTGCACCTTATATGGAAAAAATTTTACAGGACAAACTGACACTACCTACGGTATTCGCTACGAAGATGACTGTTTCTGGATAGGAAATTCAAATGTTAAGATTTATAACAACAAACTCATTTTCAAAGGTGTTACCTATAAACCTACGAAAGGACTCTTAGAACTTCTTTTCTCACGAATACCTGACAAGGATATAATTTTACAAGATGATCTTAAAAAACATAAAGCAATACTTTTTGCTACTGACGCAACACGACGTAAATGCAAATAAGAGTTACAAGTATCGTGAGTTTATTTCTAAGCTGTTTCCGACTGCACGTAGTCTTGATGTTATCTACAAGCCTAGAGCACTGAAATTTTTCAATTCAGGAGTGTTAAGCTTACTAATCCAGTTACGTATTTACTTCGCGATCTCAGAGGACAGCCTATTGAAGGAGGATTCTACATCGAAGAACTGCAGAAAAACAAAATATCCTGATCAATATTTAGTTGAACGTGTTATTGGACGTCGTGGGAATAAACTATATGTTAAATGGCTTGGTTTTAATAACAGCTTTAATTCATGGATTATCGTCGCCATAAGACCTATCTGTGTCGGTGCGACGTAAAGCCCCTAGCAAAAAAAAATTCATGGATTAATAAAGAGGATGTACTTTATATCTTATGTGTGTTTTCTTTCAATCCTCTACCTCTCCTTTCTTCTAAGTCACTAGGACATGCTGTAGGATTAAACAACACCTGTAATATGTTTTGGCAATTCATATTTATTTTAGAATATATATACATTTTATCCTTTGTTTATTTTACAGTCTTTGTCACTCAGTTTTCGTTTTATTGCACCAACAACGACAAGTGCTGCTATCTTCTTCTGAGCAGCTGAAGCACTAGGTAATAACACACACAGCATAACTTTACGAAGCAGATTTTAACAGCTACACGACATACCCTGTGCAGGCAGCATGTAACTACGTGTCAGGCGAACGTGTTCTAGGGCCGCAGGGGAGATGAAGCTCGAAGGAAAGAAGATAAATCACTTTATTGATGAGTCCACGCCCAACATGCTTCCTCATCTTTTTCCCAGTACGTTTCTTCACCTTTTCCTTGTTTACTCTCTCCGCAGCCATGATAAGTGTTTATAAGCGAAGACAACTCGTTAGTTTTAGGTCCGTGATACACTTTAATTAGTTGACATGTGCGGCACTGTCTCACAGAAGGTCTTCTACCTAAACTCACGTGTTCATGATGTAAACTACACGTTTGAAGCTCTGACAAAACAGGATCTTGCGTCCACTCACGAGGCACCTTATCCCAAATCCTCTTTACAGCATTCGCAGCTACATTAACCAAAAATGTCTTTGGTAATGCATTTAACTCTTCTTCAGTAAAAGTGTTTAGTTTCTTTTTGCATGCATAAAATTTTACGATCGTCTTTCCAACTGCATTACACTTAGTATCTGTTAGAAATGACATGATGTCTTTACTCTACAAATGTTTCTTTTACACTAAGGTTATTTCGACACTGCAGTTTACATACGTTGTTCACTTCCCGGCATGCACTGCAACACAACCAATCAAAGAGCATGCATACATATTGTAAAGTCTGTTTATTTGTTTCTCTACTATGCTCTTTCGGAAGAGTTTTAAATGATGGACACCCCAATTCATGCATGTCGAAAATTTCACACGATGATGGTAGATAATCACGCAACCATTCTTTGTTTTCACAACCCTTTAAAAGAACAAGATCTGCTCTTGATAAATGTGCATTCATCATTAAAGGTAGAAAACGATAAGGTATTCCTTTTCTTCCCACTTCAAACCTAAATTGTTTTCAATCCACTGAGTCTGCTTTTTATCTTCATCTGTTTGCAAACAGTAAGGGAACGGTGGCCTAAATACTAAACTAACAAGTTTTGGTGCCCACAACACACTGCAATCTAACAAGCCACCTCTATAAACACAAATTTGTTGCCGTTTACTTTAAAGCCTTGCACCTCAACTATTAATGTTTTCGTCATGTTTGCACTCCACTCTCTATCACTGTTTCTCGAAGACTAAAGCTTTTAGTCAACGAACGGGTTTAGACATGCACACCTACAATAACGTCATCGCTGCAGCACATGCACACCCTTGCTTTTATGATGCATACTTATTGCATTCATTTCACCTATTTACTCTTAAGTAAACGATCAGGTCCAAACATGCACAATGACGTCATCACTGCAGCACGTGCTTACTCTAGCTTTCCCGATGCATGCTTAAACTTGTTCGATAAAGCTATTCCTTAACAGAGGAAGAGGCTATAACAGCCACCGCCATCTTGTGTCGTAGGCACCTAAGTGCTAATTAGCGATGTAGTAGCCGTAAAGATAGCAGCACGGTACTCTGTTGAATAAAGGTGGCTGCTGTCGAATAGAATTGTCCGCCACCACATTTCAACTAAAGAGTGCAGGTAAGCGATGTCAGATAGCGGTAGATGTGATGATTAAAGATGGCAGCTTGTCAAATAGAGTTTTTCAAATTATCCGCCACTACGTTTCAACTAAAGAGGGTAACACTGAGGTTTGCGATGCAAGAAGGAGGATGACAGCTGTCACGTGGATTTTATATTACCAGCAGTGTCGTAAAGAGGGCAGCATTAAGGTTAGCGATGCAAGATGGCGGATGGCAGCTGTCACGTGCAATTGCCCGCCACCACATTTCAGCTAAAGAGTGCAGCACGATGCTCTATTGATTAAAGAATACAGCTGTCAAATTGTCCGCCACCACGTTTCAACTAAAGAGTGCAGCACTGAGGTTTGCGATGCAAGATTTCGGATAACAGCTTGTCAAATAGAATTTTTCAAATAGTCCGCCTCAAAGGTAAGTAGCTAAAGAGGGCTGCACTAAGGTTTGCGATGCAAGATGGCGGAATACAGCTGTGACGTAGGAATTGTCCACTACTACGATAAAGAGTGCAGCACGGTGCTCTGTCGATTAAAGATGGCTGCTTTTCAAATTGTCCGTCACCACATAGAGTGCAGCACGGTGCTCTCTTCATTAAAGGTGGCTGCTGTAGAAATTGTTCAAATTGTGCGCCTCAAAGGTAGTAGCTAAAGAGTGCAGCACTGTGCTCTCTTGATTAAAGATGGCGGATGACAGCTGTCAAAAAAGCACGTGAGTTTGTAAAGCACTTCGAATTTGCCGCCACCACATGTTAAAGGTATGTAGCTGAAGAGGGCAGCATGGTCCTCTCTTGATTAAAGATGGAGGATGGTAGCTGTCAAAAAAGCACGTGAGTTTGTAAAGCACTTCGAATTTACCGCCACCACATTTTAACTAAAGAGTGCAGCACGGCGCTCTCTTGAATAAAGGTGGTGGATGACAAAAAGCACGTGAGTTTGTTTCCAAACAAGAGAATGTGGAATTTGCCACCACCACATTTCAACTAAAGAGTGCAGCACTGTGTTCTCTTGATTAAATATGGCGGATGACAGCTGTCAATAAAGCATGTGGGTTTGTTTCCAAACAAGAGCACGTGGAATTTGCCGCCACCACATTTCAACTAATGAGTGCACCACGGTGCTCTCTTGATTAAAGATGGCGGATGACAGCTGTCAAAATAGCATGTGGGTTTGTTTCCAAACAAGAGCACGTGGAATTTGCCACCACCACATTTCAACTAAAGAGTGCAGCACTGTGCTCTCTTGATTAAAGATGGTTGATGACAGCTAACGGAACTTTTCAAATTGCCCGCTCTACGTGCTTAAGGTAGTAGCCATAAAGAGGGCAGCATGGTGCTCTGTAGATTAAAGATGGCGGATGACAGCTGACGAAATTACCTGCAAGAGGGCAGCACGGTGCTCTCTTGATTCAAGATGGTGGATGACAGCTGTCAAAAAAACACGTGGATTTGTTTACCGATTCAAATCTCGCGCTAGTAAGGTTAAGTTGGCAGCACGAAGGTTTAGTCTGGCAAGATGGCAGCACTGAGGTTTGCGATACGTTGTTGTCTGTCAAAAAGCACGTGGCTGTCATAAAAGCACGTGGATTTGTTTACCGATTCAAATCTCGCGCTAGTTAGGTTAAGTTGGCAGCACTATGTTTAGGCCCGTCAAGATGGCAGTACTGAGGTTAGCGATGCGTTGTTGTCTGTCAAAAAGCACGTGGCTGTCAAAAAAAAAAGCACGTGGCTTTGTTTACCAATTCAAATTTCGCGCTAGTAATGTTAAGTTGACAGAACGGGAAGAGGCCCCTGACTGCGGTGGAGGAGGCCCCTGGGAAGGCCCTCCGGGAGGAGGAGGTGGAAGAGGCCCCTGGGAGCCGGAGGTGGAGGTGGCGGCCGAATCCCTGTATTATACTACTGATTGTATTAAGAGAAATGAAGACCATAATTTCGAGTGCAATCTCCAAAGATCGGTTCCTCACGTCGGTGTCAAGAGTAATAACAATTAACATCATTGCTTTTACGTCCAACTTACTAGGTATACGGTTTTCGGAGACGCCAAGGTGCCGGAATTTTTGTCCTTCAGCATTTCTTTTACATGCCAGTAAATATACCGCTACGAGGCTGACAATTTGAGCAGCTTCAATCATGTCGCGTTCGCTGATGTAAAGAGTGGCGTGATTTGCAGTGATGAATCATGCTATGCCAAGTGGCAGTCAGGTGGGAGAGTTTGATGAGGCGAATTACTGGCAAATTCGCCAGCCTGTACAACAGGCATGTCAATGTCGCAAGCTGATTGACAGCTCTGCGTGCTCGAGAAACAGCTGTTACGAGTGCTAGCCCTGGAAGCTATCAGATAGCGCAAGCTGGGAGAGGTGTACATGATACGTTAATAACTACGGTACTCTGTACAATACAAGTATACAGCGTGAATCAGCCGCCCTTTCCAATGTAGTTTTATGAAGCCACAATATTCATTCCGTCCTGAAAACATCTGCCTTGCCGGTATGTTCGGACAGCACAACCGGATATCTTGGTACCTATCGTCTCACCATGATAGGACGCCGTAATGTTATACTCGTATTAAACACTGGAAGACATGCGTGTGCCTTCTAGATCATATAAACCTGACACGCCGGCGAAACACTAATTGATATTGTGACCGCAGTAAACCTAATACTTGTTATAAGGTACCCAGTGCGCCGTGCAGATTCGTAGTGTAGTTGGTAAAGGCGTAGCTGAACGGGCTTGCATGTCAGGTGCGAGGTTCGAGTCCGGGATGAAAATTACAAAATTTTGAAATATTTGTTTCATACGTATTGCACGCAATGTAAGTTCAATACCCGCTTTCATACAAATTGGATGTGCATGAATATGTTTGTGGCCCTAAGACGGGCCGATTAGTTACCAGGCCAGACACATGCAGACCAGAAATAATAGGGACACAACTGCCCTGACAATGTTTTATCGCAGCAAATGCTCGATGTGAAGACCGTATTGCTTTATGATCATTCGGGCACGGTGTCCAATAGATCGTCTTGCGCTGTGAAACATTCCAGATTTAATTGCTCGGCAGGCGTCTGTGATGAGTTGCCGGAGATGGTTGAGGTTTTCCAGCGCTTGAGTGTAAACGACGTTCTTCAAATGTCCCCACAAGAAGAAGTCTAACGCGTTAAATCCGGTGATCTGGCAGGCCAAGAAACAGGGCCTCCTCTTCCTATCCATTTCCCTGGCAGTTCCTCGTTCAAATGGTTACGAAGGGTCAAAGTCGAATGTGGTGGAGCTCCATCCTGTTACAGCCATATCGCCAAACGATCGTGCAAGGACACATCCTCAGGCAGCACTGGGAGTTCCTGACGCAAAAAGTGCAGGTAGCGTTCACTCGTCCATTGGCCCTCAAAGAAATATGGTCCAATCAAGCGATCCCCCAAGATTCCACACCAAACATTCACTCCCCATCGTACTTAATGGACCGCCTGTCTCGCCCAGTGAGGACAGTGAGGATAGTGCATGATGTGGCGATTGACGTTCCCATTATTGTGGAAGCGGCCGAGCGAGTTGCCCTTGCGGTCAGGGACACGCGGCTGTGAGCTTGCATCAGGGAGAGAGTGGGTTCGAATCCCACTGTCGGCAGCCCTGAAGATGGTCTTCCGTGGTTTCCCATTTTCACACCAGGCAAATACTGGGGCTGTTCCTTAATTAAGGCTACGGCCACTTCCTTCCAACTCCTAGGCCTTTTCTATCCCACCTTCGCCATAAGACCTATCTGTGTCGGTGCGATGTAAAGCAACTAGCAAAAATTGTGGAAGTGCGATTCGTCCGACAACAAGATATGCTATACGAATGCTGCATCATTGTCAAGCCTGCCTAATAGCCACCGACAGAACTCAATTCGAGCTTCGAAATCCCGTCCATGGAGCTCTTGGTGTAGCTGAAGGTGGTAGAGGTGAAATTAATATTCACGCAGTATTCGCCAGACGGACGGCTGGCTGGTATTCACCTGTCGTGCAGTCGCCCTTGTACTGATGTGTGGATTATTACAAGATGCCACCAGAACGTTCGCATTATTGTGGAAGCGGCCGAGCGAGTTGGCCGTGCGGTCAGGGGCACGCGGCTATGAGCTTGCATCCGGGAGATAGTGGGTTCGAATCCCACTGTCGGCAGCCCTGAAGAAGGTTTTCCGTGGTTTCCCATTTTCACACCAGGCAAATACTGGGGTTGTTCCTTAATTAAGGCCACAGCCACTTCCTTCCAACTCCTAGCCCTTTCTTATCCCATCTTCGCCATAAGACCTATCTGTGTCGGTGCGACGTAAAGCAACTAGCAAAAATTGTGGAAGTGCGATTTGTCCGATAACAAGATATGCGAAACGAATGCTGCATCATTGTCAAGCCTACCTAATAGCCACCGACAGAACTCAATTCGAGCTTCGAAATCCCCCCCCATGGAGCTCTTGGTGTAGCTCAAGATGGAATAGGTGAAATTTATGTTCATGCAGTATTCGCCAGACGGACGGCTGGCTGGTATTCACCTGTCGTGCAGTCGCCCTTGTACTGATGTGCGGATTATTACGAGCTGCCTCCAGAATGGCCTCTTCTGTTTCATCCGATGTAGCGGGCCTTTCGCGGACTGGTGGCTGGTTGGAAATCACCACTGTTGTCCTTAGGCGTCTTTCATCATCATCATCATCATCATCATCATCATCACCATTTGTTTACAATCCAGGGTCGGCTTTTCCCTCGGACACAGCGAGGGATCCCACCTCTACCGCCTCAAGGGCAGTGTCCTGGAGCTTCAGACTCTTGGTCGGGGATACAACTGGGGAGAATGACCAGTACCTCGCCCAGGCGGCCTCACCTGCTATGCTGAACAGGGGCCTTGTGGAGGGATGGGAAGATCGGATGGGATAGGCAAGGAAGAGGGAAGGAAGCGGCCGTGGCCTTATGTTAGGTACCATACCGGCATTCGCCTGGAGGAGAAGTGGGAAACCACGGAAAACCAATTCCAGGATGGCTGAGGTGGGAATCGAACCCACATCTACTCAGTTGACCTCCCGAGGCTGAGTAGACCTTGTTCCAGCCCTCATACCACTTTTCAAATTTCGTGGCAGAGCCGGGAATCGAACCCGGGCCTCCGGGGGTGGCAGCTAATCACGCTAACCACTACACCACAGAGGCGGACTTAGGCGTCTTTCAACACGGCGGAATGTCGTAGTAGCCGGGTGTCGCCTGTCGAGATACCGTTCCTGATACAGAAGTAATGCCTTGCACGCGTTTTGTCTTGCTTCCCCATAGATGAAGAGCATGTCAACGTGGAAGACATGACGAATGACAGCAGAGATTGCAGTACATTCAGGTCCTAACCAGCGGAGTATGCGCAGGGCACAAGATGAATAACAGCGTCATTCTACTGTTTGAATGTGGCAAACGTGGGCCTGTGTTTACGTATTCAGACATTGCAAAGATATTTGAACGATGCAGGATTCGAACCGCCGCTGGCACATTCCGTCGACTGCTAGGCGAACGGATAACCACATCCGCTACGCTACACTGCTGGAAACATGCGGGTAGTACGACGACATACGTCATCCTGTTCGGTGTTTAAGACATTAATTACTGCATTGTTACCTAGTCTTACGCATTGATTCCCCTCTTCGTTACACCCGGTCACGAGGAACGACACAGTAACATAGTTACATGGTAAAAGGACGTTGCTACATGATTTCAAGACGCCAAGTTCTTTTTTTTTGCTAGGGGCTTTACGTCGCACCGACACAGATAGGTTTTATGGCGACGATGGGATAGGAAAGGCCTAGTAATTGGAAGGAAGCGGCCGTGGCCTTAATTAAGGTACAGCCCCAGCATTTGCCTGGTGTGAAAATGGGAAACCACGGAAAACCATCTTCAGGGCTGCCGATAGTGGGATTCGAACCTACTATCTCCCGGATGCAAGCTCACAGCCGCGCGCCTCTACGCGCACGGCCAACTCGCCCCGTCGTCATGTTCTTTGAACGGATGATATAACATTTCGCTAGGGTTCAGAATCGTGTGCAAAATGTGCTCACTGAACATTGGTACCATACAGTACGCCTGCAGGAGAAGAGCTCCTCTACAACCATGTGCACATTAGTTGGGCTGCAGCAAACGATATTGGAAGGGGCTGGTGAATCACACTGTATATCTATATTGAACCCTTTAACTTACATATATAAAACTAGCAAGATACCCGTGCTTCGCTACCGTATTATACTGAAATTTATAATTGAATGCTTATTGTTTTATATATAATCCGCCGAAATTCGCGATCTGACTGGTTATCTGACAGAATCCGCCAAAATTCGCGATCTGACTCGTTTTCTAATAGATTACGGCAAGTTTCCTCCCATTTTTCAATCTTTCTTTCCAGCAATCGATTTCGTACTTCGTAGGTCCAGGTATTCCACCCGGTCAGTTGGGTCCCTAAATCTTCGCCATCTATTCCTATAAGAATTTTTAATATGGATCAAATCCTTGAGGAGATCCGGCGTGGTGTCCTCTTGGGTGCCTTGGCGGTACTGCACCCGCGGCTGGACTGCATTCTTAGTCATTACCCGTCCAGGACCCGTTTCCAGCGCGTTCTGCACATTTGACGACGGTCCAGAACATTATTATTATTATTATTATTATTATTATTATTATTATTATTATTATTATTATTATTATTATTATAGATGTTCTGGACCCCATAGCAAGATGCAAGATCGCTACTTGGCGGTAAATTACATCTGCTGCCAATGTCATTGTTAACAATGTGACCAGCACCATTGCCGCGCGTGTGCGGGATTTCTGGTAATACGAATGACATACTCCGTGCATTGTTGACCTTATTATAGAGGTGAACAATTGGACGGACAATCTCATTCCTATCGTTTATTTCAATGGTGTTTATATTTTTATTTTTATGCCAGGAGAATCTACTGTAATCTAAGAACGTTCCCCGAAGAAAAAGATGGCTCTTGAAAACGAACCCAGGAAAGATAAAAAATGATCGGTTTATGATCAGAATAAGTACATCGGAAATCTACAGCCTGTTTCCAGTCATTCGACAGGGTCAAGAATGGAATGAATAAAACCCCCATCTGGCGGCGGCAATAGGAATTTTGCCGGCTGCCGAAGCCTGTCGCACTCCTCTGGAGCAATGGATAATGAATGACAAATGAAATGAAATGATATTGGACAGTGTTGCTGGAATGAATGATGACAGGGAAAACAGGAGTGTCCGGAGAAAACCCTGTCCCGCCTCCGATTTGTCCAGCACGAATGTCTCATGGAGTGACCGGGATTTGAAACACATAACCCAGCTGCGAGAGGCATGCGCGCTGCCACCTGAGCAACGGAGGCTCCTTATAAGTACATTATGAACAGTAAAATCAACTATTCTCACCTCCTTTTACACCCCACCGCCGTTAAGTCTATTTACCCCCCCCCCCACAAAAAATACAGAAAGGCATGTTTCTTTATGTTTAAAGGAGATTCCAAACACCAATGTTCACGTCTATTACCTTCAGTTTTGAGATATAAGTATCCCCATAAAATAATTCACTTTTTTTACCTCCTTTCACACTCCTCCCCACGCCCCAATTTTATTTTCCGGCAAAAACCTTGTTTCTTTAATAGTAAAGGATCTTCTAAATACCTATTATCACGACTCTAACTTCCTCAGTTTTTGATTTGTGTGACCTCATGAAAGGAATTCAACTCCTTTTCAATCCCGCCCCCAAAGATGACCCCCCCCAAAAAACATGTTTTTCCTTGTTTCTAAAGGAGATCCAAATACCAATTTTCACGTCTGTAACAACTTTAGTTTTTATTAGACGTAAGTATTCTCATACAATTAAGTCAATTAATTTTTCAATTCTTTCACCGCCCCTCCCCCCTTCATTGGATTTTTCGAGAATACGTGTTTCTTTACTTTTAAAGCAGAATCCAAATATCAAATTTCACGTCTGTAACATCTTCATTTTTGAGATATCAGTAGCTTAATTAAAATAATTCAACACCATTTTCAGTCACTTTACCCCCCCCCCCATCCAGCCAAGTGGTATTTCGGAAAACTAAAAATACACGTTTCTTGAATTTTAATAGAGATAAAAGGTACCATTTTTCACTTCTGTAACATGTTCAGTTTTTGAGATATACTGTAGAAATTCTCATTTTAAAATTTCACCCCGTTTTTAGTTTCCCTTAAATGGAGTTTCCAAATAAATCACCTATGTTTCTTTACATTTACAGGAGATTCCAAATACCACTTTTTACGTCTGTAACATTTTACGTTTCTCAGGTATTCTGTGGATATAGTCTTTCAAAAATTTCACCCCAATTTGTCACTCCTGTTTAACCGCCACTAATTGAATTTTCCAAAAGCAAAAAAATACATGTTACTTTATTTTTAAAGGAGATCCCATGTTCAAATGTTCAGTTCTGTAATATCTTCAGTTTCTGAGATATATGTATCCTCATTAATGGCATTCAACACATTATTCACCCTTTTACACCCCTCCTATTGGGATTTTCCGAAAACAAAAAATGCATGTTTCTTTATTTTTAAAGGAGGTTTTAAATACCAATTTTTACATCTGTAAACGTTTCAAGTTTTAAGATGTAGATACACTCATTTTAAAAATTCACCCCCCTTTTCCCCCTCGCATTAATTGGATTTTCCAAAAACAAAAAAATACGTGTTTCTTTATTTTTAAAAGAGATCAAAAGTACCAATTTTCAGGTCTGTAATTTCTACAGTTTCTGAGATATAAGTACCGGTATCCTGATTAAAGGCATTCAACACCTTTTTTCACACTTTTTCACCCGTCCTATTGGGATTTTCTGAAAACAAAAAAATACGTGTTTTTTTGTTTTTAATGATGATTCTAAATACCAAATTTTACATCTGTAAACATTCAAAGTTTGGAGATATAGATACACTCATTTTAAAAATTCACCCCCTTTTCACCCCCCGTTTAATTGGATTTTCCAAAAACAAAAAATACATGTTTCTTTATTTTAAAAGGAGATCTAAAACACCAATTTTCAGGTCTATAACATCTTCATTTTCTGAGATATAAGTATCTTTGTTAAATGCGTTCAACCCTTTTCCACCCCTCCACCCCTCCTATTGGGATTTTCCGAAAACAAAAAAAATAAGTGTTTCTTTATTTTTAATGAAGATTCTAAATACCAATTTTTACATCTGTAAACTTTCGAAGTTTTGAGATATAGATACACTCATTTTAAAATTCACCCCCCTTTTCCCCCTCCCATTAATTGGATTTTCCAAAAACAAAAAAACACTTGTGTCTTTATTTTTAAAAGAGATCAAAAGTACCAATTTTCAGGTCTGTAATACCTTCAGTTTCTGAGATATAAGTACCGGAATCCTGATTAAAGGCATTCAACCGCTTTTTCACCCTTTTTCACCCGTCCTATTGGGATTTTCGGAAAACAAAAAATACGTGTTTTCTTATTTTCAAAGAAGATTCTAAATACCAATTTTTACATTTGTAAACTTTTAAGGTTTTGAGATATAGATGCACTCATTTTAAAATTTTACCCCCACATTTCACCCCCTTAGCGACGGAATATCCAAAAATCCTCTCTTAGCGAGCACCTACATCTTAATATGAATGTATCCCCAAAGTTTCATTTCATTATGTCCAGTAGTTTTGGCTCGGCGATGATGAATCAGTCAGTCAGTCAGTCAGTCAGTCAGTCAGTCAGGACAAGCTACTTTATATATATAGATAACTTGTCCTGACTGACTGACTGACTGACTGACTGACTGACTGATTCATCATCGCCGAGCCAAAACTACTGGACATAAAGAAATGAAATTTTGGGGATATATTCATATTAAGATGTAGGTGCTCGCTAAGAGAGGATTTTTGGATATTCCGTCGCTAAGGGGGTGAAAAGGGGGGTGAAATTTTAAAATGAGTGTGTCTATATCTCAAAAGTTTTAAAGTTTAGAAATGTAAAAATTGGTATTTCGAATCTTCATTAATAATAAAGCAACACGTATTCTTTTGTTTCCGGAAAATCCCAATAAGAGGGGAGAAAAGGGGTGAAAAATGGGTAGAATGCCTTTAAAGAGAATACTTATATCTTAGAAACTGAAGATATTACAGACCTGAAAATTGGTGTTTGGGATCTCCTTTAAAAATAAAGGAACGCGTATTTTTTTGTTTTTAGAAAATCCAATTAATGGTGGGGGTTAAAAGGGGGGTGATTTTTTAATATGAGTGTATCTATACCTCAAAACTTTTAAAGTTTATAGATGTAAACATTGGTATTTAGAATGTCCTTTAAAAATAAAGAAACACGTATTATTTGTTTTTGGAAAATCCAATTAATCGGAGGGTATAAAGGGGGTGAATTTCTAAAGTGAGTGAATCTATATCTCCAAACTTTTAAAGTTTGCAGATGTAGAAATTGGTATTTAGAATCTTCATTAAAAATAAATAAACACGTATTCTTTTGCTTTCGGAAAGTCGCACTAGGAGGAGAGAAAAGGGGTCAAAAAGCGGTTGAATGCCTTTAATGAAGCTACTTATATCTCAGAAACTGAAGATATTACAGACCTGAAAATTGGTGTTTGGGATCTCCTTTAAAAGTGAAGAAACATGTATTTTTTGGTTTCTGGAAAATCCAATTAACAGGGGGTGAAAAGGGGGTAATATTTTAAAATGAGTGTATCCATATCTCAAAACCTTTAAAGGTTATAGATATGAAAATTGGTATTTAGAATCTCCTTTAAAAATAAAGAAACACGTATACTTTGTTTTCGGAAAATCCTAATAGGAAGGGTGGAAAAGGTTGAAAAAGGGGCCGAATGCCTTTCATGAGTCTACTTATATTTCACAACCTGAAGATATTACAGACCTGAAAATTGGTGTTTGGGATCTCTTTTAAAAATAAAGAAACACGTATTTTTTGTTTTTGGAAAATCCAATTAATTAGGGGTGAAAAGGGGGTGAATTTTAAAATGAGTGTATCTATATCTCAAAACTTTATACTTTATAGACGTAAAAATTTGTATTTAAATCTCTTTTAAAAATAAAGAAACACGTATTCTTTTGTTTTCGGAAAATCCCAATCCCAATAGGAAGGGTGTAAAAGGGTGAGTAATGGGTTGAATGCCTTTAATGAGGCTACTTATATTTCAGAACCTGAAGATATTACAGACCTGAAATTTGGTATTTGGGATCTACTTTAAAAGTAAAGAAACACGTATTTTTTTCGTTTTTGGAAAATCCAAATATTGAGGGGTTAAAAGGGGGGGTGAATTTTTTAAAATGAGTGTGTCTACATCTTAAAACTTTAAAATTTACAGATGTAAAAGTGGTACTTAGAATCTCCTCTAAAAATAAAGGAACACGTATTTTTTTGTTTCCTTAAATCCCAATAGGAGGCGTTTAAAAGGGTGAAAAATGGGTTGAATGCCTTTAATGAGGATACATATATCTCAGAAACGAAAGATATTACAGAACTTAAAATTTGTATATGGGATCTCCTTTAAAAATAAAGAAACACATTTTTTTAGTTTTTGGAGAATCCAATTAATGGCGGTTAAACAGGAGTGACAAAAAGGGGTGAATTTTTTGAAAGACTATATATACAGAATATCTTGGAAACGTAAAATGTTACAGACGTTAAAAGTGGGTGTTTGGAATCTCCTGTAAATGTAAAGAAACATAGGTGATTTGTTTTGGGAAACTCCACTTAAGGGGAACTCAAAAGGGGTGAAATTTTAAAATGAGAATTTTTACAGTATATCTCAAAAAACTTAACATGTTACACAAGTGAAAAATTGTATTTTTATCTCTATGAAACATAAAGAAACGGGTACTTTTAGTTTTCGAAGAAACCACTTGGGTGGAGGGGGAGGGGTAAAAGTGACTGAAAATGGTGTTGAATTCTTTTAATTAGGCTACTGATATCTCAAAAATGAAGAGGTTACAAACGTGAAATTTGATATTTGGAATCTGCTTTAAAAGTAAAGAAACACGTATTGTCGGAAAATCCAATGAAGGGGGGGGGGGGGTGAAAGAATTGAAAAATTAATTGACTTAATCGTATGAGAATACATACATCTAATAAAAACTAAAGTTGTTACAGACGTGATAATTCGTATTTGGATCTCCTTTAAAAACAAAGAAAAACGCGTTTTTGGGGGGGGGGGGAGGGGAAGACATCTTGGAGGGCGGGAGTGTAAAGGAGGTGAATTCCCTTCATGAGGACACATAAATAAAAAACTGAAGAATTTTGAGTCGTGATAATTGGTATTTAGAAGATCCTTTACTATTAAAGAAACAAGTATTTTTTGCGGGAAAATTCACTTAGGGGGGGGGGGGAGTAGTGTGAAATGAAGTGAAAAAAGTAAATTATTGTTATGGGGATACTTATATCTCAAAACTGAAGGTAATAGACGTGAACATTGGTGTTTGAAATCTTCTTTAAACATAAGAAACAACCCTTCTATTAATTTTTTTTTTGGGGGGGGGGTGGGTGTGCCGGTAAATAAACTTAACGGCGGTGGGGTGTAGAAGGAGGTGAGACCAATTGATTTTTTTGTTCTTAATGTACTTATAAGGATCCTCGGCAGCGCGCCGGCCTCTCACAGCTGGGTTCCGTGGTTCAAATCCCGGTCACTCCATGTATCATTCGTGCTGGACAAAACGGAGACGGGACAGGTTTTTCTCCGGATACTCCGGTTTTCCCTGTCATCTACCATTCCAGCAACGAATAATAATAATAATAATAATAATAATAATAATAATAATAATAATAATAATAATAATAATAATAATAATAATAATAACAATAATGTTCCGGACCGTCGTCAAATGTGCGGACCGCGCTGGAAACGGCTCCTGGACGGGTAATGACTAAGAATGCAACCCGGCCGCGGGTTCAGTGCCGCCAAGGCACCCAATATGACACCACGCCGGATCTCCTGAAGGATTTTATCCATATTAAAAATGATTATAGGAAAAGATGGCACAGATTTACGGACCCAACTGACCGGGAGGAATACCTGAGCCTAACCCAGGAAGTACGAAATCGATTGCTGAAAAGGAAGATTGAAAAATGTTCACGTCTATTACCTTCAGTTTTGAGATATAAGTATCCCCATAACAATAATTTACTTTTTTCACTTCATTTCACACTACTCCCCCCCCCCCCTAAGTGAATTTTCCCGCAAAAAATACTTGTTTCTTTAATAGTAAAGGATCTTCTAAATACCAATTATCACGACTCTAACTTCATCAGTTTTTGATTTATGTGTCCTCATGAAAGGAATTCAACTCCTTTACACTCCCGCCCTCCAAGATGGTTTCCCCCTAAAAACGCGTTTTTCTTTGTTTTTAAAGGAGATCCAAATACGAATTCTCACGTCTGTAACAACTTTAGTTTTTATTAGATGTATGTATTCTCATTCAATTAATTCAATTAATTTTTCAATTCTTTCAACCCCCCCCCCCTTCATTGGATTTTCCGATAATACGTGTTTCTTTATTTTTAAAGCAGATTGCAAATATCAAATTTCACGTCTGTAACATCTTCATTTTTGAGATATCAGTAGCCTAATTAAAAGAATTCAACACAATTTTCAGTCACTTTTACGCCCCCCTCCACCCAAGTGATATTTTCGAAAACTAAAAATACACGTTTCTTTATGTTTAATAGAGATAAAAAATACCATTTTTCACTTCTGTAACATGTTAAGTTTTTTGAGATAAACTGTAAAAATTCTCATTTTAAAATTTCACCCCTTTTGAGTTCCCCTTAAGTGGAGTTTCCAAACACAAATCACCTATGTTTCTTTAGATTTACAGGAGATTACAAACACCCACTTTTTACGTCTGTAACATTTTACGTTTCCAAGATATTCTGTAGATATAGTCTTTCAAAAATTCACCCAATTTGTCACTCCTGTTTAACCGCCATTAATTGGATTTTCCAAAACTAAAAAATACGTGTTTCTTTATTTTTAAAGGAGACCCCATATACAAATTTTCAGTTCTGTAATATCTTTCGTTTCTGAGATATTTGTATCTTCATTAAAGGCATTCAACCCATTTTTCACCCTTTTACACCCCTCCTATTGGGATTTACAGGAAACAAAAAATACGTTTTCCTTTATTTTTAGAGGAGATTCTAACTACCAATTTTTACATCTGTAAATTTTAAAGTTTTAAGATGTATACACACTCATTTTAAAAAAATTACCCTCCCCCTTTTTTCCCCCCAATATTTGGATTTTCCAAAAACGAAAAAATACGTGTGTTTATTTATTTTTAAAGGAGATTCTAAATACCAATTTTCACATATATAACCTTTAAAAATTTTGAGATAGATACACTCATTTTAAAATATTACTCCCTTTTCACCCCCCCCCCCTAAATTGGATTCTCCAGAAACAAAAAAATACGTGTTTCTTTATTTTTAACGGAGATCCCAAACACCAATTTTCAGGTCTGTAATATCTTCCGTTTCTGATATATAAGTAGCCTCATTAAAGGCATTCAACCACCTTTTAGCCCCTTTTCACTCCTCCTATTGCGATTTTCCGAAAACAAAAAATACGTGTTCCTTTATTTTTAATGAAGGTTCTAAATACCAATTTTTACATCTGCGCACTCATTTTAAAAGTTCACCCCCTTTTCACCCTCCCATCAATTGGATTTTCCAAAAACAAAAAATTACGTGTTTCTTTATTTTTAAAAGAGATCAAAAGTATAAATTTTCAGGTCTGTAATATCTTCAGTTTCTGAGATATAGGTACCGGTATCCTGATTAAAGGCATTCAACCCATTTTTCCCCATTTTCACCCTTTTTCACCCCTCCTATTGGGATTTTCTGAAAACAAAAAAATACCTGTTTCCTTATTTTTAAAGAAGATTCAAATACCAATTTTTACATCTGTAAACTTTTAAAGTTTTGAGATATAGAGAAACTCATTTTAAAATTTCACCCCCGTTTTCACCCCCTTAGCGAAGGAATATCCAAAAATCCTCTCTTAGCGAGCACGAACGTCTTAATATGAATATATCCCCAAAATTTCATCTCTTTATGTCCAGTAGTTTTGGCTCGGCGATGATGAATCAGTCAGTCAGTCAGTCAGTCAGTCAGGACAAGTTATCTATATATATAAAATATTAAAAATGATTATAGGAAAAGATGGCAAAGATTTACGGACCCAACTGACCGGGAGGAATACATGAGCCTAGCCCGGGAAGTACGAAATCGATTGCTGGAAAAGAAGATTGAAAAATGGGAGGAAACATGCCGTAATCTAATAGAAAACGAGTCAGATCGGGAATTTTGGTGGGTTCTCGCAGAAAACGAGTCAGACCACGAATTTCCGCGGATTATATATCTAAAACAATAAACATTCAATTATAAATTTCAGTATAATACCGTAGCGAAGCACGGGTATCTTGCTAGTCAATCTATATATACTCCCCAGTTGTATCCCCCGACCAAGAGTCTGAAGCTCCAGGACACTGCCCTTGAGGCGGTAGAAGTGGGATTCCTCGCTAAGTTCGAGGGAAAAACCGAACCTGGAGGGTAAACAGATGATGATGATGATGATGAAAAACACTTAAGAGGTGGTTTTGTAGAAAGAACTGAAAAAGGGGTTGAATTAATTTTATGAGGATACTGATATCTCAAAAACTGTAGATGTTACTAACATGAAAATTTGTATTTGGAATCTCCTTTAAAAATAAAGGAACACGTATTCTTTTGTTTTCGGAAAATCAAATTAATTGGGGGGGGGAATAAATGAATTGAAGAATGAGTTTAAAATAATGTTATTTGCTTTACGTCCCACTAACTACTCTTTTACGGTTTTCGGAGACGCCGAGGTGCCGGAATTTAGTCCCACAGGAGTTCTCTTACGTGCCAGTAAATCTACCGACACAAGGCTGACGTATTTGAGCACCTTCAAATACCACCGGACTGAGCCAGGATCGAACCTGCCATGTTGCGGTCAGAAGGCCAGCGCCTCAACCGTCTGAGCCACTCAGCCCGGCAGTAAAAAAATGAGTTGTATTCTTTGTTTGAAGATACTTATATCTGAAAATGATGGATGTTACGGACGAGAAAATTGGTATTTGGAATCTTCTTTAAAAATAAAGAGACACGTATTTTATGGCGGGGGACGTGGGGTGGGGGTGGAATAGACTTAAGAGAGTGTAATGGGTGTTGAATTCTTTTTACGAGGATGCAAATAAGAAGTGGACTTAAAACAATATATCCCGAAAGGTGTTTTGACTGAGGGGTGAGGAACGGTGACAAAAATATGCATTTATATGAAACCATTTGAATTATGTTTAAATTTCAAATGATATCCTGGATGTTAAATAAGAGAAGGTTTGAAACAAATTTAACCGCTCAGAGAGTTAAATGGGGGTTAAAATCCGAAAACAAATATATTAATTCTTTCCTCCGAAACGGTTTAACGTACGAAGACAAAATTCCAAATAGCGGCATATATTTTAAATTCTAGGTGTAAAATAGGAAATATTATTTTATCGTTCCACCCCTTAAAGTGTTAAATGAGGTTAGCTCCGTAAACGAAATTATTCATCCCTCCAAAACCGTTTGAGGTACAAAGTTGTAAGTTTACGAGAAGGGTATTATTTTCTGTCCTAGGAGTAAAATATCATTTACTTCAGAATATTTCTCCCCTAAGGGTTCAGATGGTGATTGATTCTCGAAAAACAATATCCATTCTTCCGAAACTATTTCAGACACGAACTTAATATTTTTAATGAAGCGTGGGCTTCTAGATACTAGATGTTAATAAATATTCAAAAATATTCACCCCTTAAAAAAGTATTCATTCCTCCATTACTGTTCGACGTACAATCAAAATTTCACAGGTTGGTCGCTTTATATCCTAGATGTTAGAAAGGGTTTAAAACATTCGGATTCTTCTGTATAGGTTTCAAATGAATGGCAGATCAGAAAATAAATATTCATTACCCAAAAACCGTTTGACTTACGAACTGAGCGCGTATTTTACAGTCTCAGCTGACAGTGGACTCTCTGAAATGTTTTTTTTTGTTTTGTTTTTTGCTAGTGGCTTTACGTCGCACCGACACAGATAGGTCTTATGGCGACGATGGGACAGGAAAGGGCTAGGAGTGGGAAGGAAGCGGGCGTGGCCTTAATTAAGGTACAGCCCCAGCATTTGCCTAGTGTGAAAGTGGGAAACCACGGAAAACCATTTTCAGGGCTGCCGACAGTGGGGTTCGAACCTACTATCTCCCGAATACTGGATACTGGCCGCACTTAAGCGACTGCAGCTATCGAGCTCGGTCTCTCCAAAATGTAAAACTTTGAATAGTAACTTTCAATTTAAAACCGTAGCGAAGCACGGGTATCTTGCTAGTTCTTTCATATTAGGACGTACATCATTAAATGTGTTCAACGCGGCGTTGGTATTAAATGCGCGAAGCAACATGCTTTGTAATCGCCGTGTACCAGGAAGGTAAATAATTACTTTAAAATGTTGCCATAAGCAATGTGAGTACAAAGTAAATGCACTCTGCTTGAACAATTATGAAGCAGAATAATACCGAATACTATGTCGCTGTTCGCCTGTGTGGTGTAGTGGTTAGTGTGATTAGTTGCCACCCCCGGAGGCCCGGTTTCGATTCCCGGCTCTGCCACGAAATTTGAAAAGTGGTACGAGGGCTGGAACGGGGTCCACTCAGCCTCGGGAGGTCAACTGAGTAGACGTGGGTTCGATTCCTACCTCAGCCATCCTGGAAGTGGTTTTCCGTGGTTTCCCACTTCTCCTCCAGGCAAATGCCGGGATGGTACCTAACTTGAGGCCACGGCCGCTTCCTTCCCTATTCCTTGTCTATCCCTTCAAATCTTCCCATCCCCCAGCAAGGCCCCTGTTCAGCATAGCAGGTGAGGCGATGTGCTGGTCATCCTCCCCAGTTGTATCCCCAGAGTACAGAGTCTGAAGCTCCAGGACACTGCCCTTGAGGCGGTAGAGGTGGGATCCCTCGCTGAGTCCGAGGGAAAAACCGACCCTGGAGGGTAAGCAGAGTAAGAAAGAAAGACTGTGTAGCTACTATATCGCTTCTGTAGCAAAACGTCATGCTTTTGATAAACTTAAAAGAAATGAGACTATGACAAATGTAGCATCCCTTAAAGCAACTATGTTGATACAGAAGGACACTAACACACGCTAACAAATTACTGTGTCAATCTTCATGCAACAACCCATGCAACTGGATGTTTCATCCATTACTTGTAGACCCAAACAGGTAAATGGAGCCCGTGACCGTCAGACATGCACAGCCCTGAGTAAGCAACAAGCCGACTGAATAGAAGCGACTTGTGCCTTCTTGCACAAATATTTCTAGCACGAGCACTGCACTTACGGTGGGCAGGCTTTTACACAAGTGCTGTAGAATGTCCACAGTGGCATTTGGCGGAGATGAGTTTTATGTGCGACTAATTTTCATGGAAAGCACTTGGTCCTGTCGTAATATTACAGAGTACGTTAATGGCGGAAGTATAAAGACATTTTGACCATCTGTGTGTTGTCTACGGTGGAACGTTAGTGCAGAGATGATCACTACCCACCACTACTGGGCAGTATATCCGAGCAGCATGTAGAAGACAGTTTCGAGTAGGTGCCCAGAGACTACTGATCAGATAGTGTAGTTCCAGCATTGAGTCAGTAGCAGTCATTGTTCCAGTAGTGTGTACTGTATTCACTTACGGGATATGAATAAATAATAATGATATTTGCTTTTTGTCCACCTCTGTGGTGTAGTGGTTAGCGTGAATAGCTGCCACCCCCGGAGGTCCGGGTTCGATTCCCGGGTCTGCCACGAAATTTGGAAAGTGGTACGAGGGCTGGAACGGGGTCTACTCAGCCTCGGGAGGTCAACTGAGTAGATGTGGGTTCGATTCCCACCTCAGCCATCCTGGAAGTGGTTTTCCGTGGTTTCCCACTTCTCCTACAGGCGAATGCCGGGATGGTACCTAACTTAAGGCCACGGCCGCTTCCTTCCCTCTTCCTTGCCTATCCCATCCGATCTTCCCTTCCCTCCACAAGGCCCCTGTTCAGCATAGCAGGTGAGGCCGCCTGGGCGAGGTACTGGTCATTCTCCCCAGTTGTATCCCACGACCAAGAGTCTGAAGCTCCAGGACACTGCCCTTGAGGCGGTAGAGGTGGGATCCCTCGCTGAGTCCGAGGGAAAAACCGAACCTGGAGGGTAAACAGATGATGATGATGATGATGATGATGATATTTGCTTTACGTCCCACTAACTACTTTTTACGGTTTTCGGAGACGCCGAGGTGCCGGAATTTAGTCCCGCGAGAGTTCTTTTACGTGTCAGTAAATTTACCGACACGAGGCTGACGTATTTGAGCACCTTCAAATACTATCGGACTGAGCCAGGATCGAACCTGCCAAACTGGGGTCCGAAGTCCAGCGCCTCAACCGTCTGAGCCACTCAGCGCAGCTTTTGCGGGGCTAAGCCCTCTATAGATATGTGGCCATGGGCATGACTAATATTCGTGACTCGTGGGCATCCAGACGATGGTTCTTACTGCATAGTACTTTTGATGAATACAAAGTAGCAGCTATTCCACATCCCCCATAATTTCCTGGTATATCACTGCCCACTTCCTTCCTGTTTATTCTGTCGAGAACGCTACTGAGACGAAGGTGCCTTAAGAGCATTTTAGCTATCCGAAAGATGAGATGAAAAGAACACAAGAAGATGCTTTCTTGGGCTGCTTCTAGAAATGTCTATCGATCGCAAAGGGAATTTCTTTCAAGGAAACTAGTACCATCTATATATATAAAATAACTTGTCCTGACTGACTGACTGACTGACTGACTGACTGACTGACTGACTGATTCATCATCGCCGAGCCAAAACTACTGGACATAAAGAAATGAAATTTTGGGGATATATTCATACTAAGATGTAAGTGCTCGCTAAGAGAGGATTTTTGGATATTCCGTCGCCAAGGGGGTGAAAAGGGGGGTGAAATTTTAAAAAGAGTGTATCTATATCTCAAAACTTTAAAAGTTTACAGATGTAAAAATTGGTATTTAGAATCTTCTTTTAAAATAAGGATACACGTATTTTTTTGTTTTGTGAAAACCCCAATAGGAGGGGTGAAAATGGGGAAAAATGGGTTGAATGCCATCAATCAGGATACCGGTACTTATATCTCAGGAACTGAAGATATTACAGACCTGAAAATTGGTACATTTGATCTCTTTTAAAGTAAAGAAACACGTATTTTTTTGTTTTTGGAAAACCCAATTAATGGGAGGGTGCAAAGGGGGTAAATTTTTAAAATGAGTGAATCTATATCTCCAAACTTTTAAAGTTTGCAGATGTAAAAACTGGTATTTAGAATCTTCATTAAAAATAAAGAAACACGTATTTTTTTGTTTTCGGAAAATCGCAATAGGAGGAGTGAAAAGGGGTGGAAAAAGGGTTGAATGCCTTTAATGAGGCTACTTATATCTCAGAAACTGAAGATATTACAGACCTGAAAATCGGTGTTTGGGATCTCCTTTAAAAGTAAAGAAACACGTATTTTTTTGTATCTGGAAAATCCAATTAAGGGTGGGGGTGAATAGGGGGTAATATTTTAAAATGAGTGTATTTATATCTCAAAACTTTTAAAGGTTATAGATGTGAAAATGGGTATTTAGAATCTCCTTTAAAAATAAAGAAACACGTATATTTTGTTTTCGGAAAATACTAATAGGAAAGTGGAAAAGGTTGAAGAAGGGGTCGAATGCCTTTCATGAGTCTACTTATATTTCAGAACCTGAAGATATTACAGACCTGAAAATTGGTATTTGGTATCTACTTTAAAAGTAAAGAAACACGTATTTTTTTGTTTTTGGAAAATCCAAATATTGGGGGGTGAAAAGGGGGGTGAATTTTTTAAAATGATGTGTGCCTACATCTTAAAACTTTGAAATTTACAGATGTAAAAATTGGTAGTTAGAATCACCTCTAAAAATAAAAGAACACGTATTTTTGTTTCCTGTAAATCCCAATAGGAGGGGTGTAAAAGGGTGAAAAATGGGTTGAATGCCTTTAATGAGGAAACATATACGTCAGAAACGAAAGATATTACAGAACTGAAAAATTGTATATGGAATCTCCTTTAAAAATAAAGAAACAAGTATTTTTTAGTTTTTGGAAAATCCAATTACTGGCGGTTGAACAGGAGTGACAAATTGGGGTGAATTTTTTGAAAGACTATGTCTACAGAATATCTTAGAAACGTGAAATGTTACAGACGTAAAAAGTGGGTGTTTGGAATCTCCTGTAAATGTAAAGAAACAGGTGATTTGTTTTTGGAAACTCCACTTAAGGGGAACTCAAAAGGGGTGAAATTTTAAAATGAGAATTTTTACAGTATATCTAAAAAACTTAACATGTTACAGAAGTGAAAAATGGTATTTTTTTATCTCTATTAAACATAAAGAAACGTGTATTTTTAGTTTTCGGAAGTATCACTTGGGTGGAGGGGGGCGTAAAAGTGACTGAAAATTGTGTTGAATTCTTTTAATTAGGCTACTGATATCTCAAAAATGAAGATGTTACAGACGTGAAATTTGATATTTGCAATCTGCTTTAAAAGTAAAGAAACACGTATTCTCTTAAAATCCAATGAAGCGGGGATGGAGGGGGGGTGAAAGAATTGAAAAATTTATTGGCTTAATTGTATGAGAATACATACATCTAATAAAAACTAAAGTTGTTACAGACGTGAAAATTCGTATTTGGATCTCCTTTAAAAACAAAGAAAAACGCGTTTTGGGCGGGAAACCATCTTGGAGGGCGGGAGTGTAAAGGAGTTGAATTCCTTTCATGAGGACACATAAATCAAAAACTGAAGAAGTTAGAGTCGTGATAATTGGTATTTAGAAGATCCTTTACTATTAAAGAAACAAGTACTTTTTGCCTGAAAGTTCACTGGGGGGGGGGCAGTAGTGTGAAATGAAGTGAAAAAAGTAAAATACTTTTATGGGGATAGTTATATCACAAAACTGAAGGTAATAGACGTGAACATTTGTGTTTGGAATCTCCCTTAAACATAAAGAAACAAGCCTTCTTTTAATTTTTTTGGGGTGGGGGTGACGGTAAATAAACTTAACGGCGGTGGGGTGTAGAAGGAGGTGAGACCAATTGATTTTACTGTTATTAATGTACTTATCAGGATCCTCCGTTTCTCAGGCGGCAGCGCGCCGGCCTCTCACAGCTGGGTTCCGTGGTTCAAATCCCGGTCACTCCATGTGGCATTCGTGCTGGACAAAACGGAGGCGGGACAGGTTTTTCTCCGGATACTCCGGTTTTCCCTGTCATCAGCCATTCCAGCAACACATAATAATAATAATAATAATAATAATAATAATATTCCGGACCGTCGTCAAATGCGCGGACCGCGCTGGAAACGGCTCCTGGACGGGTAATGACTAAGAATGCAGTCCGGCCGCGGGTTCAGTGCCACCAAGGCACCCAATATGTCACCACGCCGGATCTCTTGAAGGATTTTATCCATATTAAAAATATTATAGGAAAAGATGGCAAAGATTTACGAACCCAACTGACCGGGAGGAATACCTGAGCCTAGCCCGGGAAGTACGAAATCGATTGCTGGAAAGGAAGATTTAAAAATGGGAGGAAACGTGCCGTAAAATCATAGAAAACGAGTCAGATCGGGAATTTCGGTGGATTCTCGCAGAAAACGAGTCAGATCGCGAATTTCGGCGGATTATATATCTAAAACAATAAGCATTCAATTATAAATTTCAGTATAATACCGTAGCGAAGCACGGGTATCTTGCTAGTCAGTCGATAAGCAGAATATTTCATTTCTCACCAACTTTTCTGTACCTGTCGTTGCTGTGTTAGTTATTGCAAATGCAGCAGTAATGCCATCTAGCAAACATGTCCGACCCTTGGCTTAATGGTCAGCGCAGTGACCTTCGATTCAGAAGGTCTCGGGTTCGATTACCGACCGTGTCGGAAATTTTATCCTTAAATGTTTATTTGCCATGGCTCGGAGACTGGGTGTTGATACTGTCCTCAGCACTCCTGTAACTCACATATCACATACCACTCTATTCTCCACGAAAATAACACACAGTTTCCCATACACGGCAGATGCCGTCCACCCTCGTCGGATGGTCTGCCTTACAAGAGCCCCACCAGGCTAGCAATAGGCACACGAAATTATACAAAACATAAGGGAAAAAGAGGAGACAGAGAATACATCAACTAATAACAATCGTCAGCAGTGCAATGTTATTGTTTATAAGTTTTAGAGACTTAGGACCATATACGTATCACATTTTGTCTTATTCTGGTTCAGCGATATTAGGGCATTCGAGGCCCATGCTTATACACTACCCCCTTTTATTAATCTCTTCTCCTTATTCTTCGAGTGATCATTCCTCCACTTTTTCTTCTCATTTAGATAGTAACAGTATATTAAAAATCAATAGTGGCTAATGACCACGATAAAAGCAATTACGACAACAATCACCACCTTCGCCGGCTAGTTCTTTACTATAACGAATGAACAATATTTTCACGTCAGCGATGGACATGGCAATAAAATTCGAAATCCGTGAATATCTCTATTATTATAGCTCGCACAGCAAAAATACATCACTGATCGTATTGCCCGAGTGGTTGGTGTCACGTAACTGTGAGCTTGCATTCGGAAGATGGTGGGTCGGCAGCTCTGAAGATGGAGCTCCGTGATTCCAGGCAAATGCTGTGACTGTACCTTAATTAAGGCCACGGCCACTACTTCCCAATCGTAGCCTTTTCCTGTCCTTGCATCGCCGAAAACCTTCAATGTATTAGTGTAACGTTAAGCCATTAGAAGGAAAATACATCATATACAAAAGATAAGAAATTGGCTTTTTCTATATAAGTTTTGTTATGCACATTTTTTATTTAACTAATGTTTCCGGAGATAGTTTGAAGTTTGTGAAAAATGACATAATAGTGAGCATCTCCGTTATTATTCTTTGTACGGTAACAACCCATGAAACATGAAAGATCGTAAATGATATTTTCAAATGTTTTGATTACATCTCTGCTTCACGCTAAGCAACAGTTACCAATCTGTGTAAGGACACTACCGGCGACTAAAGACAAAAAAAATGTATACTATTATTACGAACTATGTAACATAACTGGTCTAAAAATTTGACTGATTTTATATGGATATTTATGTGATTATAATGTGATGATGTGCAACATATCTGTCTATATATAATCCAAACTGTGACAACAACTTGTAATGAATTGTAAAGTTCAAACCATCATATTTTCATATCCAGATGCCTGTTTGGTCTGATACTGATCTAAAGCCAAACAATTTTTTTAAAGTGATATTTTGCATAAATGCTATAACGTACAATATTTCGCTACATTTTACACCGATGAGCCATTATATTATGACCACCCAGTACCCAGGAACATGTATCGCGCCTGGAGCGTAGAGAGGAACACGTTACAAGCTGGCAGCATTGTACACATACATATAGGGCAAGTCTACAGACTCACGGTTAGTTGTGTTCCCAGCGTCAAAATGGGAAAAGCGGCTGATCTCTTCAAATTGCGATGGCATGACGCATCTGTGCCACGGCGCCGTCCCGCAGTTGTTGAGCACGTACCGAAAGGTGTCGACAGCGGCCAGCGGAGACTGTTGAGCATTGTTCGGAGTGACGGCAGGGCCACAGTTCGAGGTACAACAGCGGTTACCAGGGCAATGTTTCACAGCACATAGTCAGCGAACAATACAGCGCATTGCGCAGTCAAAGACCCATTCGTACCCCAATGATAACTGCACTTCACCGACAGCAGCGCATGAGGGTGCACAAAATCATTGACAATGGACTCTGGATGATTGAAAAAGGCCGCCTGGATTAATGAATCTAGATTCCAGAGTCATCACATCAACGGTTAAGCGAGTGTACGCCGATCACAGTCAGAGGCTACGGCACCAGATTGCACTGTTGAGCGGAAACAGGCCGGTGCAGGAGGTATGGTGACCTGGGCGATGTTTCCTTGGAACACACTGCGCCCCATTATTCCGGTACAGTCCCTGGCAGCTACCCGGTATCTGGACGCTAATGGGAACCAAGTTTATCCGTTCATGTCAACAGTGTTCCCCGCTGGTGACGGCCACATCAAGCAGGACAATATTGTACGCGCGACTTTTAGTGATGGCCGGTGTTACGGTGGTGAGGAGTAAGGAGGGAGCACTCTCGGTTCCGGTAATACTGCCAACGGAATGGAAATTAAATCTGAATTGAATCGATAGTATGGTCGATCGATATGAATTTTCTAAACCTTCACTATCTTCAGGCAACAACTGTGTCACACACACATTATATGACATTATAAAACATTTCTCGATGCGAATCTTGTTCCTAGCATGAATTCTATAGTTTGGCTTTGCTGTGTAAACAGCAACAGTACTAGTACGTAAAGTGTACGCCAGATGTCTCACGGCGATGCATAAGCGATTCATAGTTTGTGTTGCAAAGGTTGCCAATACGAATCTCGAAGATAACCGAGGTCTACCGATTCAGGACTAGGGTGTCCATATATCACTAAAAGTTACGCGTACTATATGCCATGCCACACTGCCAGGATTGTGAAAGACTGGTTCAAGGAGCACGTCAGTGAATTTGCTTTAATACCGTGGCTTCCAAATAACCCGGTTATCAACTCAATTGAACATTTACAGTATGGTTTAACTAGGATAAGCGAGTTCGGGCTACACCACCACTGCCCCGCAATTTATGCCAGCTGGAAGACCTACCGTTGCGTGGTATGAGATATCCCAGTATATCAGTAACCTATATTCGTTTCAAACCCTTTACAATCAATGCAGTCTCTGTTTTAAAAACTACCGGGCGAGTTGGCCGTGCGGTTAAAGGTGCGCAGCTGTGAGCTTGCATCCGGGAGATAGTGGGTTCGAACCCCACTGTCGGCAGCCCTGAAGATGATTTTCCGTAGTTTCTCATTCTCACACCAGGCAAATGCTGGGGCTGTACCTTAATTAAGGCCACGGCCACTTCCTTCCCATTACTAGGCATTTCTATACTATCATCACCATAAGACCTATCTGTGTCGGTGCGACGTAAAACAACTTGTTAAAAAATGTTTTTAAAACTTCATACCTCTGTCCTGACATTGTTTTTGACGTATAACTTACTCAAAAGCCCTGGCACGAAAGAATTCTTCTCTTACATACATTGATCTTTGCTGGCGAAACGTAATGTTTACAGTGCAATATTTCGTCTGGTATGGGCTAGAACAAGTGTGTTACTTTCATTGACCTCTTCCAGTTTCAATATCAAAGTGACTGAGGTATGAACTATTCTAATAACACCGTTCATTACGCAGCCAATCCCTGTTATGAATGGTGTGAAAATGTCACTCAAGAGGGTCGATTGATGCATACTCTTCAGTGGCTTTGACATGCAACAGCAACTTCTTGGTCGGTAAGGAAAGTAACTGAGAACAACCGCACTCCTCATTTCCCTCGTAAGCCTATTTACGAGTGCCTCGGCCATCTATGACAGATGATAACAGAACTCTAGAGATTCAACCAGCCTTGGGACTGAGTACTCAAAATTGTTTCTTTTTTTTTCAATTCTAATAGTTTTACCATATGTTCTCTTTTTCAATAGTTTATAAATTGATCACTCTAAATTAGTTTCGGCAGACTGAAGGGCCTAACATTATAAATTTACTCAAAATACATATACTTTTATATTGATAGGGTCAGTCTCACGACAAAGTTTGTATAACGATCATAAACAAAAGAAGTAACAATATACAATATAATTATGTATAACAATGGTGCCCTAATACCTGTCCCTACCGACCGGTGCTGTGATGCACACGCCCCGCTGAGTCCCAGTGGGCTCGTTGGATTGTTCCTGGAGACGCTGTAGCATCATAATCCTCCTCTGATTTACGGGGCTTAAGAAACCTTCCTACATGAATGTATTCAGCAACAAATAAACAGAACAGTACAGTAAGGAATAAATGAAGGAACGGATAATCAGTAAAAAACACATATCATTTGTCTGGAAAAATGGTACTGCAACTTCTTGATGATAATAATAAATAAAATCATGAATAAAAATATATAAATAAAATTACCCAAAAACTTAATAAAATTAATAAGCATAATTAACCGAAATGTCCGTAGTATGGGCGCCAGATTTCACCAGAATGGATCCCTCGAATTTAGATAAGAGCATGATAAACTGTATATGCCAGGGCGTGTACATAATGCTGCGTACTGGTACATCTGCTGCAGGCCTTACCTAACCTCCTGAAAACGACTAATTAGCTAGGAACTGCACCTAGGTTCATCAATAACATTGATTCTAAAATAGCTAACTATATTCTTAACAAATTCCGTGCATGAGCACCTCATCAACATACAACATTACACATTTAATACACACATAAAATATTGCTGGAAGACTCCATATTTACAACAACAACAACAAAAATAATGAAAATCGTGGGAAAATGAAAGCGAGAACCAAGCTACCATTTGTAGATAGTCCGATGAACAATGTACATGTATGAAGATAAATACCCTTCACTGTCTCCATATCAATTCGACTTACCGATTCTCATAATCGGCAGTTATCACATCACACAGATACTGTACCTTGTACTACTGTGTTCACATATCTTAACACTTATTGTAAAGATATATACACACGTCTGTCGATCCTCAACATAAATTATGGAAAGTCTGAGATAGCATTCACCAACATATAATGCTAGGCCGCCACAAGTGCTACAATACTTAATGCGCAAGCACTCTCCACAATCATCCACTTTCCACGAACATAATAAGACTACGCTCCACGAACGTTTGAAGTCCAGTCCATTGCAGCCGTGTCACTCCAGTACCGTGTATCAGCACCACTGCCTTCCCGTACAGTGCGTCAGTTGTAGTTGTAGTTGTCTTCCTTCTCGTTCCTTTACAATCACCTCTACAATCACCCTTACAATGTTTTTTTACAATGTTTTTGGTTGCCGCCGTATGATCAACCTTTATAGACATCAACATCCCCCTCCTCTCAGATGATACGTCTGGATTGGTGCTTGCCAGCCAATCATGGGTGGTCCTCTTCTCAACCCCAAGCTCTGAACTACTTCTTCCTCCCAAGACAATAACAAACTCTGGGGTATATTCCATGAATCACCAAACTTTCCTAATACAACAACAAGCTCATCTCATCAGGCTGGGATATATACATGACTCATGAATTTCCCGACACAAGTACATCACAACAAACACTGGGGCAGCCATATGACTCATTCAAATTACCAGAGTTATTAAAGCAATGTTTTCCCACTCATGCAAAACAAATTACTCATACCTACATATGTGGATATCTTCCAGCTTACCAATATAAATGGCAAAATATACAAATGAAATAATTATAATAATAATAATAATAATAATAATAATAATAATAAAAATCGAATACTGACAATAATATCTCTAACTTCTACATATAATTCTGGGGTGTGATATATGTACTATCACATAACGCCCCCTTGGTGAATCGATGATATCACATATTATGATTCACCATAAAACAGAACTTCTTACATAACCTTATAATGACATAACTGAACACATAATTTACTGTAATAATGATATATACATTGCGTCTACTGCATTGTATTCGCACACACGAAATACAATTTGTCCAAACAATAATAATAATAATATGGCTATATACACACAACTCTGATTGTTTCATATAGCATTGAACACAATCCCTTCTTGATACTGTACACATACATTAAAATTGATAATATATACATCCAAGGTGCAGATCCTATCTCTTATATCTGCGAAGGCTATAGATATTAAATGTCCCAAGAACCTTATTTTCAGCGGTTAGGAGCCTATAAGCACACTTGCCTATTCTACTGTCCACAGTATATGGACCCTGATTCAATTGAAAAAACTATACATAAACTTAACATTGGCATCGATAAGCGAGAAATGCGAACCGTAATAAAAACTAACTACGTCTAGAATCCACTCTATCTCACACACAAACTTTCATACCATCCAGTCACACAAGAATCATACAAATTTTCATTCGGAACATTCATAACCAAGAAATCCCTCTTTCTGAAATGCGCGGGAATCTCACTACGTTTACTCTTCCACAAAACCATAACTAATGCAAGCAAACAGATCACATACTTTTTCACACATTCCACATCGATATCATTCAACACGTCATTCAAATCATTCACACAACTCTCAGCATTAAATAAAGCATTACACATACGCTTGGATAGACTTTCTTTCATCTCACGCACACTTCCATTCTCACACACGCTCACTCTATTACTGAAATTCTTACCATAACACACTTTGAAATTGCTGTCATTACTACTTAATGACCCAACAATTAATCCATCTTCACCACCTTCCATATCAGCTACTACTTGCACCACTTTCATGCCAACAACACTGCTACTTTCGACTCTCTTATCAGAAGTTTCATTAATCTCAAAGTCACCATTTTCACACATAACGGACCTAACTTTACTCTCCTCACGTACACTTAAATCAACAAAAACATCCTCATGATGTATACTCCGTGAACACTCTTCACTTACACCTTCATCAACTTCACAAAAAACTTCACTTTCAATTTCAGAAACTTCCACAAGATTATCGATCGCAACATCGCTATTACCATCACCACTAGCACAAAGTAAGACATCCGACACATCCTTCTTACTTTCATCACGCCCCCTATTCTGAAGATCCCTCTGGTAATCGATTTCACTCTCTACTTTATCAAATACTTCCCTTAATATTTTACCCCTCTCGTCGATCTTACTGGACAATTTATCAAATTCACCCTTCAACTCTTTAGTCTGATTATCAAGTAGCGATTTAAACATACTGAGCATTGAAGCATCACCTTGATCCCCTACATTCTGAGTTTGAGTCGGATTACTCGATTCTTCACCAATCGTTGTCAATTGATCTTTCCTACTATCAGCCATTCCGCTATTCTCACTTAAATTAGATAAACTCAATGTGGTGGAATTCTTTTGACTTCTCTTATCCTGATTCATAGTACTAGCAACTTTAACAACCTCTCTATTCTCAGTTTTATAATAATCGACTCACTACAACATTTCTTCATACTCCAACATACAAATCACGTACATATAAAACACTTCACTGACATAGTTTCCAGAATTCCATCCACACCTGACAAGTGCACCTACGCTTATAAGCCTAACAGATGTACCAGTCATTCAGCCACACGTTGTGAAGCCAATTGCAACTTCTTGATGATAATAATAAATAAAATCATGAATAAAAATATATAAATAAAATTACTCAAAAACTTAATAAAATTAATAAGCATAATTAACCGAAATGTCCGTAGTATGGGCGCCAGAGTTCACCAGAATGGATCCCTCGAATTTAGATAAGAGCATGATAAACTGTATATGCCAGGGCGTGTACATAATGCTGCGTACTGGTACATCTGCTGCAGGCCTTACCTAACCTCCTGAAAACGAGTAATTAGGTAGGAACTGCACCTAGGTTCATCAATAACATTGATTCTAAAATAGCTAACTATATTTTTAACAAATTCTGTGCATGAGCACCTCATCAACATACAACATTACACATTTAATACACACATAAAATATTGCTGGAAGACTCCATATTTACAACAACAACAACAAAAATAATGAAAATCGTGGGAAAACGAAAGCGAGAACCAAGCTACCATTTGTAGATAGTCCGATGAACAATGTACATGTATGAAGATAAATACCCTTCACTGTCTCTATATCAGTTCGACTTACCGATTCTCATAATCGGCAGTTATCACATCACACAGATACTGTACCTTGTACTACTGTGTTCACATATCTTAACACTTATTGTAAAGATATATACACACGTCTGTCGATCCTCAACATAAATTATGGAAAGTCTGAGATAGCTTTCACCAACATATAATGCTAGGCCGCCACAAGTGCTACAATACTTAATGCGCAAGCACTCTCCACAATCATCCACTTTCCACGAACATAACAAGACTACGCTCCACGAACGTTTGAAGTCCAGTCCATTGCAGCCGTGTCACTCCAGTACCGTGTATCAGCACCACTGCCTTCCCGTACAGTGCGTCAGTTGTAGTTGTAGTTGTCTTCCTTCTCGTTCCTTTACAATCACCTCTACAATCACCCTTACAATGTTTTTTTACAATGTTTTTGGTTGCCGCCGTATGATCAACCTTTATAGACATCAACATCCCCCTCCTCTCAGATGATACGTCTTGATTGGTGCTTGCCAGCCAATCATGGGTGGTCCTCTTCTCAAGCCCAAGCTCTGAACTACTTCTTCCTCCCAAGACAATAACAAACTCTGGGGTATATTCCATGAATCACCAAACTTTCCTAATACAACAACAAGCTCATCTCATCAGGCTGGGATATATACATGACTCATGAATTTCCCGACACAAGTACATCACAACAAACACTGGGGCAGCCATATGACTCATTCAAATTACCAGAGTTATTAAAGCAATGTTTTCCCACTCATGCAAAACAAATTACTCATACCTACATATGTGGATATCTTCCAGCTTACCAATATAAATGGCAAAATATACAAATGAAATAATTATAATAATAATAATAATAATAATAATAATAATAATAATAATAATAATAATAATAAAAATCGAATACTGACAATAATATCTCTAACTTCTACATATAATTCTGGGATGTGATATATGTACTATCACAGTACTTAATCAGACAAGTGATTTCATTTTTAATTTTGAAACTATTACATTGTAAAGGAATCAAACAGGAAGTTCCATAACATTTCCTGTTTTAATGTAGAACTGTTTGAATTAGAAGTTACTTTCTACGACTTATTCTAACGTGAAATGTATTGAATATGTTTCAGATGATTAAGATGATGGTCACAGTGGTGGTGGTGTTTACCGTCTGCTGGCTGCCTTTCAATATCCTTCTGGTGAGTGAAACCTATTAAGATTCCATTATATTTATATTTACTCGTAGTTATCTTATTTCCTAAGCAAGATTATTTTATGAACATGTTATTTGAATTAATTATCAAATAACGTAAAATCGTACTAGTATCATACCACGGTGGGAGTCTAGTGAGAAACTATCAAAATACACTCACGGAGAAGAATAATCGCACACCAAGAAGGAGTTGCCGTTTTGCTCCTTCATTGGGTATGTAGTTACATCTCAAGCAGATAGTCACTTGAACCGCCTTACCAGCAGAGACCGTGAACGTGCTACGTTCCGAGTTCCACATAAAGGCTCGCACAGGTTATTCCTACGTAGTAGAGCGGTGTTTCGGATTGTGGAAAGCCCGTTGACCACTCAATAAGTCTCTATCACGTAACCGAAGGAATTTCGCCCAGTTATCATAGTTCGAGGGCACCTCGCTTGAATACGTGAGGCTGAATGGGCGTATCGACAATTCTCCCGTCACCTAGGCCGTCTTAACCGGGCTGTTAGGGCTCAGAACGCCCTTGACTGATCATCAAGTGAGAGGATCGTCTGATCCTCCGACAAGCAGATCCTACTGTTACCCACTGTTACGGTGTCCGCCATCCAGGCACATGTAATACCATCGTTACAGGCCTCTGCGTCCACCCGAACCATTTCCAGGCGCTTGGCTGAAATTTCACGGCCCCCATTACATGCCCTGCTATTGACACTCACTCGCCGCTGTCTCCGTTTACAGTGGTGTCGTGAACGACAAATCTGGACTACTACGGACCGGAACCGGATTGTCTTTAGTGACGGACCCGGTTCTCTTTGCGCACTGACGATGTCTATGTTCATGTCTGGAGGCCTCATGGTACGCGCCTCAATCTTACCTTTGCTGTGACGCCACATACCGCCTACACTGCTGGTGTGCTGGTCTGGAGGGCAATCACATACGACAGTCGGTCATCCCTAATAGTGATACGAGTCACCTTGATACCAAAGCGATAAGTGAGGGACGTCCTGCAGCTGGATAATGCTCCGCCGCATACAGCAAGTGTATTTCATAAATGCATCCTCTACACTGCCACACTTCCCGATCGCCAGATTTATTGCCCATCGAATATGTCCGGAACTACATGGGGTGCCAAATTTAGCACCCTAGAGGACCAGTTACCAGTTGTAGCAAATATGGACTGATATGTGGCAGGATACCATGCGAAACATGCAAGCCTCCTTGCCCACACGTATCCCATCTTGCATCCAAACCAGAGGTGGATCCACAGGATACAAGATTCTCTCTTCAAGTATTCAATTATCCGCAATAAACTATCCTTTTGCTCTGATGTTGTAATAACTTACTTACATCAACATTACCATCAAGCCTTGACAAGTTGCATGTGATTCCAACTACTCCTTCGTGCGCGATCTTTTTCTTTTTTTTACAGTGGGTGTACATTCATGAACACCACACAGCCGAAGTTCAATCAACTTTTCGTTGCTATATTTACTGCAAATATGTAATAACATAACAATATAAAATCTTAGGTTTTGATGAATATTGTATTAAAGAGGATTGCACCTGGGTTTAATTTTCACAATCCCCTCCACAAAGAATTGCACAGCGTATAATATATGTATTGTTGTTGCTAGGGGCTTTACGTCGCACCGACACAGATAGGTGTTATGGCGACGATGGGAGAGGAAAGGCCTCGGAGTTGGAAGGAAGCGGCCGTGGCCTTAATTAAGGTACAGCCCCAGCATTTGCCTGGTGTGAAAATGGGAAACCACGGAAAACCATCTTCAGGGCAGCCGATAGTGGGATTCGAACCTACTATCTCCCGGATGCAAGCTCACAGCCAACTCGCCCGGTAATATCTGTATTAAAACGGACCTCATCATTAGGACATTGGTAACTGGTCGAATACAATATAATACCATACAGAACGGTCATTACTAGGGCTAGGAGTTTGATGACATGTCAACTTTTAATTTATTCACAATTTGTATATCTAGGTCATTTTCTAAAATTATACGTAATTATTTGATCATTTTGTGGAATTTATTAGACTATTTTATACCTTTTGAGTCACTTTCTTACATGTTTGAGGATTTTGATGCATGTACGCGTGTAGTATGGAATATTACCGCAATTTTAATTGAGGAGGAATACGGAGACTTAAGAATCTTCACAACGCTTCGTCAATCTGGAGACTAAAGAGACTTTCTTCACCCCTCACATCTTGGAAATATCCACATTCCAGGAGAAAAACGTACAGTTGTAACTAATCTGAGAGGGGTGGTGAAAGCGAGGGTAGGAGGACAAATTACATTTGGCCAAGTAATGCCAGACTGTTTTAAGTGTCTCAGTGTAACCATACGAGTGCGGAGTTAACTTTTGTTATCGATTCAGTTTTTATTTGCAGTGTACATATTTAAAATGCCGATATTGAATCCAAGTAGGGCTGCTCATTTCAAACAAATAATTTCGGAATTCGGGGAGGATACTTTTTCTACCGAGGCTGAAATTCTTTTCTGTAACATACGAGTATCTGAAGTAAAAGTGGCGGGGGATTGGAGATTTGCCGTTCAGCAACAAATTGGTCGAGTGAAGCATATACGCGGAATCCTAAATAATGACATACGAAAAGTTCCTCAACTGTTACTCAAACAAAAATCATCCTCCAGTGACGTCAACACGTCCATGCTTTTTAAAGACTTGTATGAAGCTTTGGTTCCTGTCAACATTCCCATCTGGAAAGTGAACAATATTTCATTTAGAAATTTCTTAGAAAATTACACGGGCCGTTCAATTCCGGACCAGTCTACTTTGAGAAAGAACTATGTATCCCACTGCCATGTGAGCACAAGTCTGCGTGAAAAAATATTCGTCTGTATCGATGAAACCAGCGACGTTGAGGGCCATTACATTGTCAATGTTATCGTGGGTACGTTGAAAGTAGATACAAATGGAAAAATCTTTTTGCTCACGATCGAGTATTTGCACTCAGTGAACCATTCAGCAATATGTCACCTCTTTGATAAATCGATCGCACTACTATGGCCTGAGGGTGTAAGACATGACGATATTTCTCTCTTCGTGACTGATGCAGCACCTTAAATAGTTAAAGCTGCTAACGCCATCAAGGTATTTTCCTCAAGAATGATGCACGTAACCTGCCTAGCTCATGCAATCCGCAGAGTAGCCGAAGAAGTCAGATCAAATTTCCCTGAAGATGACAAGCTTGTGTCGCAAAACCAAGAAGATATTTCTTAAGACACCATCACGCCGAGAATTTTTTAAATCCCAAGCACCCGACATTCCATTACCACCGCAGCCTTGCTTCACACGGTGGTTTTCCATTGTTGAACCTTAATTAAGGCCATCGTGACATCCTTCCCTCCCCTAGCCCCTTCCGCCGTAAGACCGCCCAGTGCCGGTCCGACGTAATATATACTAAGTCGCCAAATATCCATCTCTTTTTCTACTTTCAGTTCGGCTATGGAAATTGAACAAGTACTTCCAGAGATGTGGCAGTTGTTAAGAGTGTTGTTAATTATGTACCTTGACCGATGGGTCAATGTCAATGCTTTTGGTTGGACGGACTCGGGTTCGAGTCCCGACAAGGTTAGGGATTTTAACAGTGTCTGCTTAATCCCTTTGAATCAGGAACTGGGTTTTTGTTTGTTTAGCCGGGTTGAGTGGCTCAGGCGGTTGAGGCGCTGGCCTTCTGACCCCAACTTGACAAGTTCGATCCTGGCTTAGTCCGGTGGTATTTGAAGATGCTCAAATACGTCAGCCTCATGTCGGTAAATTTTACTGACACATTAAAGATCTCCTGTGGGACTAAATTCCGATACCTCGGCGTCTCCGGAAACTGTAAAGTAGTTTTTCTAGTTGGTTTACGTCGCACCGACACAGATAGGTCTTATGGCGACGATGGGATAGGAAAGGCCTAGGAGTTGGAAGGAAGCGGCCGTGGCCTTAATTAAGGCACAGTCCCAGCATTTGCCTGGTGTGAAAATGGGAAACCACGGAAAACCTTCTTCAGGGCTGCCGACACTGGGATTCGAACCCACTATCTCCCGGATGCAAGCTCACAGCCGCGTGCCCCTGACCGCACGGCCAACTCGCCCGGTGTGTAAAGTAGGTTACTTCGTAGGACGTAAATCCAAATAACATTATTAGTATGTCTTTGTTACAATACACACCTCTTCACACCTCTTCACACACACACCACACACCAAACTACCAATCAGTACAGAAACACGCAGTAGTGAATACATTCCTCTAAATAGTTTTGACGTCAGGAAAGGCATCCGGTCATGAAACTGAGCCAAGTTCACATATGGGACACAGTTTACACCTGTCACCCCAAAAGGGTGTATAAGAAAAGTGATGGAAGAAGAAGAAGAAGAAGAAGAGTGTTGCTAGGTATTAGCTGCTATCTTCATTTCATATACTGTAAGACCATTAAGAAACAAACCATTCAGTCGAGGGATTTCACTCTAAATTCTAGAAAATGGTTATGACTCATCATATGTGCGAATGGCAGTTCATCCGTATATTGTAGCAAGAACTGCATCCCTAACGAGAGCATCTTCATGAAGTTGGAACATGACAACGTATGACAGCCTATAAACAAATGTATCCTCACAAATAAAACTGGTATCGAGAACATTTTACGGAATTATCACACATACAATGCCAACAATATAAAACAGTATCTTCGTGCGGAATGATATCACATGGAAGTAAATGTACCAGTCATGGATCAGCTACAAGGCTAAATAATTACGAATGAACTTATATAATTATCATGTAATATGAAATGCATCCTATAAAACGAAAATTCCCTTATATACACATTCAGCACAGGCAACCACAAAAGCGTGGAAGAAGGAAGACGGGAGTGAAGAGGAAGATGATTGGTGTAGATCAATATCGGACGGTTATCGGAAGTTGGCAGGGGCGAGGAAAGAAGGAAACAGCTAGGAGTGAAGGAGGTGAAGTGGAATCAAGATTGAAGGGTGAGATGATAATGGTGGCAACGGTGATTATGCTATTGCTAGTCATAGGGGGTGTGGAAGTAAACCCCGGACCGAC
The DNA here is from genome assembly GCF_040414725.1 of Anabrus simplex. Taxonomy (NCBI): domain Eukaryota; kingdom Metazoa; phylum Arthropoda; class Insecta; order Orthoptera; family Tettigoniidae; genus Anabrus; species Anabrus simplex. The sequence goes on along the minus strand of NC_090266.1, from coordinate 921,633,387 downwards.
CCCCAATGGCAACATGAGCTGGGAAGATGTGGAGGTAATAAGGAGGGTGGTAAGGGAGGTGGTGGAAGAAGTATGCCCTTTGAACAAATTAAAAATATGATGAAGGAACAAGTGAATGAATATGAGAATAAGAGGCGATGGATACAGGGAAAAACTGATGAAACAAGGACCAAAGTAGCAATTAACGAGAGAGAAATTGCGTCACTTAAGGAGAAAATAAGGAACATGGAGGAAGAGGTGGTGAAGCTGAAGGCTGAAATAGAAAGCAGCTGCCAAGAACGAAGGATGAAATGCTTATTATTTTTATATGGAGTGCCGGACGAAAAAGGAGAGGACAAAGTGTTGACGATCTACAAGGTTGTGGAACTCATCCAAAAAAGGATGAAAATCAACTTCAGTGAAGTCGATATAGACGATGCAGAAAGGATAGGCAAAGCACGGGGTAACAGGCCGATAAAAGTGAAGTTGTGTTCCACCCTGATGGCGGAAATAGTGATAAGAGGCGCGGATAATCTACGGAGCACGAAAATCTGGATCAAAAGAGACATGGGAAGAGAAGGGATGAGGAATATAAATACCCTAAAAACATTTAGTCCGGGCCAGACTTCAAGGGCTAAAAGCTTATATTAAGAGGCAACATCTAGTGGTATCCAATGGACAGTGGACTAGGTTTTGGCCAGTGACGAAACTATGGGATTTAGAAGAGAATATGAAGAAAGAAGAAGAAATGGGGAAGAGAGTGGAAGAAAGGCAAGTTATGGTCAGCAGCCTTGGAAAAGATGGATACGGTGATAAGGAAACAACCACGAGGAGTAGGAAGTTGGGAGAGGTAAGGCAGGGAGATGTGCATGGTGAAAGTGTGATCGTACATAGTGAAAAAGAAAGTGCAGTAGATAACGGGTTGAAAATAGGAAGGTTTAGGAATACCGGTACGGACATAGATAGTGAAGAAGAAAGTCAGAGAGGCGAATGCAGTGAAGGAATGGATATGCAGAGTGAAGAGGTAAGAGCAGCGGAAACCAGGCAGAGAATAGAGCTGTTTTTGAGCCACGGGAGAAGCAGGAGTTTACGGGAAATGTGGGGGTTGAAGAAAAATAAAGAGGGTGGAATCACAAGAAGTAAAAACCCTAAGAAGTTAGTAAGTAAAAAAGGAATAGTGGTTGAAATCATGGTGGTATTATAAGGAAAGATAGTTAAATTGGATTATTATTATTATTCATAAGGGGTTGATTTGGTGATATGTGAGATTGATTATGGTAAGAGATAGAGTGTTTATGTTAGTTGTATAACAGGAAGTAAATTTATGGTGGAAATGTATTGTCATTTGAAAGAGATAGATTTGGTGGTGTAGTTGAGATAAGAGTGATTAAATTATAGAGATGGTATCGTAATTATTGAAGGAGTAAGAGGAGGTGGTATAATTGAATGTGGAGGATGATTAAGAGTTGGTGTCGGTGGAGCGTAAAGAATGATGATATTTAAGGAAAGGTGAAAAGGATATAGTTGGAAGGTGAGTGGAGTACGGTTGGTAAAGTGCTGAAGGTGGTGAGATTTGGTGATATGTATGTTTATAGTGAGCAACGAGAGGTAACGAGAAAGTTGAAAGTTTGAGATAATGGAGTGATTGTTAATAAGGAAAGATTATCGTTAAAAATTGACAAGAGGAGGCAGGATAATGATGGATGTAGTGTTATTTGTAAGGGTTTGATTTGGTGGTTTGTGAAAGTAATTATTTACGAGAGCCACGATGGATGGAGAATGAGAGAGGAATGAAGTTTAAATGGCAGTCATGAGTGTGTCGGTATTGTGTATGGTTGTATATGTTTGAAGGGCAAGTTGTTTATTAGCAATCAAATCGTATTTTAAGAGCATATACTTTTAGCAAGTTAATAGTGGATTGGTATATAAAAGTGGTTGGTTGTCGATACGAAATGATGCTTAAAAAATAGATATGGTACTTTGAGTGGAAGTGGAGTGTGATTATTATGGTTAATGGAAAAGTAGAGGGCACATCATATAAGTGTGTACAGTTGCATATGTATGTGTAGAAAGTAATGGGTGGATGTAACTGGAGTGATGCGAGGAAGTGATACGCGTTTATGAAGGAAAATCGTGGTGAAAAGTGGTGGAATAAGAGGTTGAATTGGTGGTATATAGTGAGTGAAATGAAGGGTTGAAGTTAATAATTGTTTATGGTTGTATATGTTTGGAGGGCAAGTTGTTTTTTAGCAATCAAATGGTATTCTAAGAGAATATACTTTTAGCAAGTTAATGGTGGATTGGTATATAAAGGTGGCGGTTGTTGATACGAAATGTTGCCTATTTTGAGTGGAAGTGAAGTGTGAGTATTATGGTTATTGGAAAAGTTGAGGGCACCTAATATAAGTGTTTACAGTTGCATATGTATAAATGGCAAGTGCGTATTAGCAAGCTAAGGATAATTTAAGGGGGATATGCTTTTATAAAGTAATGGTGGATCGGTATGTAAACGTGGTGGCTGTAGGTATGAAATGATGATTAAAGGATGAGTATGGTAACTGGAGTCGAAGTGGAGTGGAAGTGGAGATTGATCATTCTGGGTATTGGAAAGGATAGTGCACCAAATGGTACAGTGTAGCCTTGATTGACGTGATCGGGTAATAGATGCAAATTACATTTGTAAGGAGTATTGTATACAGAAGTGAGATGGCATAGTGATTAAGTGTAATCCTACGTAGTGGTCAAATGTGATTATAAGCACCAAGTGGAAACAGGAAGGTAATGAAGATCACAACTCAGCAGTAATGCAACGTGATGACTGGGCAGCAAGTGATAGTAGATTCAGCGAGGAGAGGTAGGTGTGGAATGTAAGGTCTTGCTGTCTCAGTCAGACGAGGCGAAGGAAGACTCTGTCCCCCGTATGAGTGGCCTTGTAACAAGAGGTCGATGTGCCGTTCTGCCATAGTTCATTTTATTTTGTCATTTGCCTTTGTTATTTTTGCCTCTTTGCCTTATGCTCATTTAAATTGTTGCACTAACATGGCTATCGGTTCTCCAAGAGGAAGATGTCCGTGGGCCAATTGGCAGTAATTCATTTAATGCTATTTTAGTTATTTTATGAGAATCTGTTCTATGTGTATCTAAGATAATGACTCTCTAGGTTGGGCACTATTATTTTTTCTCCATTAATGGATCAATAAGGTAGAAATGTAGATCTGGAGAAAACATAAAGAATAAAGATTACAAGTAGTCGGAAGGACGACTACCTACACAAAATTATTTACATATTTGAATTTTAAAAAATGAACTGGAAATTGACGCACGCCAGAAAATGTGATTGACAGAAAGCATAGAAATGCACACGCTCCCAATGGGCCAGACCCCTCGGAACACGTCCGGCTCACAGAATAGTGATCAAGGAAGTGATGCCAAGCCCAGCCAGGTGTCTGGGAGGAAACTAGAAACCTTTTCAGTTAAGGGCCAATAAGCATGCGACCGAGCTCGATAGCTGCAGTCGCTTAAGTGCGGCCAGTATCCAGTATTCGGGAGTTAGTAGGTTCGAACCCCACTGTCGGCAGCCCTGAAAATGGTTTTCCGTGGTTCCCCATTTTCACACCAGGCAAATGCTGGGGCTGTACTTTAATTAAGGCCACGGCCGCTTCCTTCCCACTCCTAGCCGTTCCCTGTCCCGTCGTCGCCACAAGACCTATCTGTGTCGGTGCGACGTAAAGCAACTAGCAAAAACAATAAGCGTGCGAGAATTCCAAACAGATCGTCCTCCAAATCCAATAAAAAATCAGATTTCCATGTATGGTAATATCGACTTCTAGGGTCCAAGTTAAAATATTTTTGCAACAAGCATCACCGGAAATGCAACTGGGGAAACTAGCGTGTGCACGAACCGGATGACTCACAAGTATGCTTCACTATTTACATAATTTGATAAGCACCAGTGACACGCATAACATCCTCTTCCACTTAAAATCGAACGTGGATTCGAAACCAACAAACATTTTGAATGCACAAACTTTTCCAAATTCCCTAGGAGAGGATGGTTTACCACAGCATACCAGAATTTCTTGAAGAATACTATCTTTATGGCAAATGATCCAGCACATTTTTGCAGTGGGTTCATTACTTGTTTGTGTAGAGTTAGAGATCGCTGAACTGGGGAATGATTGTTCGGCCGTTGCCACCACAGCCTCAACGCCACCTTTCAGTCCCACCAAAACACACTTCAACACAGGTACCGTTCACCTAAATAGACATGTGTGCAATCGTTCATGCGATGACAAACTACGACAAAAGCATACTGCGTTGACGATGTAGCCTTAAAAATGAACACTGGCCATTCCTCCGCACACACACTATTACTGGCTATTTTAAACACCATCCACGTAACTTCCGTCTTCTCCTAAGGCACAGTGCATTCAAAAATACGTTTATTCAAATATGATGCATCGTATTAACCGCGTAATGGTAAAATCACTTTCGACTGACGGCCAGTTGTGATCTGGTATTTATCCAAATGTATATTTTCTCTTTCGAGAGATGGACTGAGTTTCAGGCACATTTTAACTTTGTTCAAATAGTGAACTAATCAGCGAATTAATATTAAATTTGCTGAAAACCAAACGCTTCCATCAATTTTATGAAACGCGAAACAAAATTAAAAGAATAAGAGCAAAACAAATGAACGTGAGCCAGCATTTCCCTAGGCCGAATGATTACATCCAGTGAAAAAGTGACCTAAGAGAATGCTGCACGATCCCTCCTACATATGGTCGTGCGACGAGGAACAACGCCTCTGCAGTTAGTTCGTGATGAATACCGCTCCATATAGCAGAGAAGGTTCTAGCAGAGGAATGTTCGGGTATGGTGAGGTTTTTGACTGCCAAATATGTATATAAGTAATAATAATAATAACGTAAATGTTTCCACCTTTTCAATACAATATATTCACAAAATTACAAAATTATACGGTACTAGTTTCGACCCATCTAGGGGTCATCATCAGCCGTATTGGAGCAAAGATCATTTGTGGCGAAATCCTAAGACAATATTATTTTAAAGAATAACAAGTGAAATGAGATGTTATGGTAATAGTTAATAATACAAGGAATATACATACTAAGAGGTTTTTAACAAAGAATAAAGTATAAATGGGGTGTTGTAAAAATTATAATCATGGAAATCAGTAAGTTCTTGTATTGAAATGAAATATGGCTTAGGAAGAGGGCTTAAGGTGGGGCTGAAGGGTGCGGGAGAAAGTGTAATTGTCTTGGAAAAGTACCTTTGATTAAATTTAGGATTGAGCTTAGGTTGGCTGCATTATTGTTTCTGAGGAAAGTGATAAATAGATCGAAGAGTATGTTGGGTTTCTCTGAGATTTCATTGAGATTGTGACTGGCATTAAAGTATTGGTCTAGGTGTATGTAGTAATTTTCCATTATGTTCAGTAAAGGGCCCTTGTTTGCTAATACGAGGATGTCCATGTCTTGTTCAATATTGGTGAAATTATGGTTATAATCTTGCATGTGTTGGCCGATGGCTGAAAACTTGTTGTATTTTATTGCGTTAGTGTGCTCGTGGTATCTGATAATGAAGTTTCTCCCGGTTTGCCCGATGTAGGTTTTTTTACAGGTGGTACATTTGATCCTATAAACTCCTGATTTTAAAAAACTGCTGGTCTTGTTGATGTGTGAAGTATTGTATAAAACATTCATGTTCTTATTGTTGGTTTTGAAGGCTATTTTAACGCCTTGTTTCTTAAAGATGTTGGTTAACTTGTAGATATCATTGTTGAACGTGAAGGTGGAAAATGTTAGAGGTTTGGTTATTTCTTTTTTGAGGGTAGTTTTTGGGCGATGTTTGTGTTTATTGATTATTCTTTCTATAAAATGATTGCTGAAGCCGTTGAATTTTGCGATTCCGCGGATTGTGTTGAGTTCGTTTTTTAGATCTTTATTGGACATGGGTATGCTGAAGGCTCGGTGAACTAGGCTGTTGTATGTGGCTCGTTTGTGGGACTGGGGGTGCACTGAATCTTGGCGAATGGTGGAGGCTGTTTGAGTGGGTTTTCTGAAAATTTTATAACTGAAAGAATCTGAGTTTCTAGTGATGGTTAAATCTAGAAAGTTGATTTTTTGATTTGATTCGGATTCTAGTGTGAATTTGATATGAGGATCAATATTGTTGAGTCTTAAGAGGGTGGTGGGTGCGTTAATTGATTTCTCATTCATGATTACAAAGACATCGTCGACATATCTGGCCCAAAAGAGAATGTTTTCGAATTCTCTTTTGGGCCAGATATGTCGACGATGTCTTTGTAATCATGAATGAGAAATCAATTAACGCACCCACCACCCTCTTAAGACTCAACAATATTGATCCTCATATCAAATTCACACTAGAATCCGAATCAAATCAAAAAATCAACTTTCTAGATTTAACCATCACTAGAAACTCAGATTCTTTCAGTTATAAAATTTTCAGAAAACCCACTCAAACAGCCTCCACCATTCGCCAAGATTCAGTGCACCCCCAGTCCCACAAACGAGCCACATACAACAGCCTAGTTCACCGAGCCTTCAGCATACCTATGTCCAATAAAGATCTAAAAAACGAACTCAACACAATCCGCGGAATCGCAAAATTCAACGGCTTCAGCAATCATTTTATAGAAAGAATAATCAATAAACACAAACATCGCCCAAAAACTACCCTCAAAAAAGAAATAACCAAACCTCTAACATTTTCCACCTTCACGTTCAACAATGATATCTACAAGTTAACCAACATCTTTAAGAAACAAGGCGTTAAAATAGCCTTCAAAACCAACAATAAGAACATGAATGTTTTATACAATACTTCACACATCAACAAGACCAGCAGTTTTTTAAAATCAGGAGTTTATAGGATCAAATGTACCACCTGTAAAAAAACCTACATCGGGCAAACCGGGAGAAACTTCATTATCAGATACCACGAGCACACTAACGCAATAAAATACAACAAGTTTTCAGCCATCGGCCAACACATGCAAGATTATAACCATAATTTCACCAATATTGAACAAGACATGGACATCCTCGTATTAGCAAACAAGGTCCCTTTACTGAACATAATGGAAAATTACTACATACACCTAGACCAATACTTTAATGCCAGTCACAATCTCAATGAAATCTCAGAGAAACCCAACATACTCTTCGATCTATTTATCACTTTCCTCAGAAACAATAATGCAGCCAACCTAAACTCAATCCTAAATTTAATCAAAGGTACTTTTCCAAGACAATTACACTTTCTCCCGCACCCTTCAGCCCCACCTTAAGCCCTCTTCCTAAGCCATATTTCATTTCAATACAAGAACTTACTGATTTCCATGATTATAATTTTTACAACACCCCATTTATACTTTATTCTTTGTTAAAAACCTCTTAGTATGTATATTCCTTGTATTATTAACTATTACCATAACATCTCATTTCACTTGTTATTCTTTAAAATAATATTGTCTTAGGATTTCGCCACAAATGATCTTTGCTCCAATACGGCTGATGATGACCCCTAGATGGGTCGAAACTAGTACCGTATAATTTTGTAATTTTGTGAATATATTGTATTGAAAAGGTGGAAACATTTACGTTATTATTATTATTACTTATATATTATTCTCAGTTCAATACGGACCAAAAACATGAAATTCATAACCATCAATGCCAAATATGTGTCAAAACACGAGATATACGTATAGCCGCATGCCTGCAATGCACGGCGAGCATTGCTTACCGTTGGCAACTGTGAAACACTGGTACATATGTTTCCAGGAAGGACGCACCTGTTACATTGATTGCTCAAATCCTGGACAATGCCGACACCAGACACAATTACATAGTTTGGCATACTGGTCCAATAAAACAGACGCTGCGTTGATAATGTGGCCTTAAAAACGAACATTAGCCATTCCTTTGTATATACTATTACTCAGAACAATCCGAACTACCGTCTGCAAAGTGCACAATGGGAACCCAAGATTGTCAGTGAGGAAATGTCGAAGAATAGACACGAAATTTACTCGTATGTTGTGTTATCAGGAAGAAAGCAATGCGTTTCTGAAAACAGTGAAACCTAGTGCCACTATTACAAGCTTGAGACATAACATCGAAGCCTACACTGCAAGCACCTGTTATCGACACCCCAAAAGGATAAGACTGTCATCTCTGCTAAAAGTGTATCACAGTAATATTGTTTCGATATATCGGACTTCACTCATCATATTCGTTAAAAAGGGGCAGGCTATCAGTATGGAACGTCATTGTGCAACACTATAATGTTTGTGAAAATAAATCAGTACCAAGTAGCATGGTGCACTCTGTCAGAGGGTGATCTTGCTTCAAGACAAATTTGTTCGGTTTTTGTTTTGTTTCATTTTTCTAGTAATTATAGTCGCACTAACACTTCGAAGGTTTTCGGCGACGCAAGGATCTCAAAGGGCCGGGATTGGGAGGTTCGTGGCCGTGGCTGTAAATAAGATATAGCCCCAGCATTTACCCCGTGTGAAAACGAGAAACTACGGAAAACAATTTTCAGGGCTGTCGACGGTGGGATTCAAACCCACCATCTCCCTTTATAGTTAAAATGACTGTAAAACTTCGAGCGAAGTTTAAGTGGGAAGACCTGTACCCTCCTTACAACATAGACGTTGTGTAGTGTTACTTTTACGTGACTGGTACATTAAAGAATAAGCTGAAAATTCGCACATTTGCTTCACATGCACTATAGAGAACTCTGTCACAGATATTCTCACCCAGATTCCAAGAAACTTTTATTAACGTGAAATTCCTAGGCTGATTACACAATGAGACTAGTCTAAATGCTGCCGTGCTGAGTAGCTCAGGCGGTAGGGTACTGGCCTTCTTAGCTCAAACTGGCAGGTTCGATTATGGTTTAGTCCCAAGATACTTGAAGGTGCTCAAATACATCAGCCTCGTTTCGGTTGAGTTGCCGACAGAAAAAAGAACTCCTGCGGGACAACATTTCGGGCATATCGGCGTCTCAGAAAACCGTAAAAGTAGTTAGTGGGACGGAAAATCAATATTATTACTATTAATATTATTATTATTACTACACAGTGCAACAATAAAAAAAAACTTTTTTTCACACAAGTAGGTGCAATTTATGTTTTTCTGCCTCCTGAATTCGAAACTGACTCTGAAAATATCGTATCACCCACAGTTTTGGCACAAAACGTATACTTTGCTAATAATGATTTGACATATTGAAGTAGTACAAATATATGGCACACGAATCATGCTGAACTAGAATACAAGTTTAAACCAACAACATATTTAAATATGCATACACTGAACAGATGCATACAGAAAATGTGGTAGAAAACATGCACTAACGTAATTTATTCCGTGCTTTCTTAGTTGTCATGGCGTGGCCCCTGCTTTTCCCCTTATGGGGCATTTCCGTGTGCTCACGGTGAAGCATCCAGCAGTAGTCACCCATCATCCGAACATCCCAAGTTCCCTGGTATCGCCCTTCCATGTCCTTTATATCCTGATAGAAACTTTCACCCTGTTCCTCATTTACAGCACCCAGGTTTGGAGGAAAAAATTCAATGTGCGTGATTATAAATGGTCACAAATACATGTAACTATATATGAATGTAACTGAATTAAAATTAAAACACATTATTCAAATATTCATGAAATAAAATACTCAATCGTCGGACTATGTACTCACACTTAGTACTTACCTGATTACTTACACATACAATTGTTGATGGGCGCCAGCTACAAATCAGTGTAACAATAATAGAATGAGAGTCTTGAAAATCTCTAGGGTGTGAGGTAATAAGGTTACTTTGACAGTATAACATATAGGTTCTGGAAAAAGGAGATCAGCGTTCGGCTTCCCCATTAAAACGTGAGGTTATTTGATCTACTATTGAAATGAAACAATTAATTTATTTGATACTAAACAAAATATATTCTTTAAATATTAATTTTAACGAGTGAGATTTACTGTGATAAGTTAAAAGATAATATAAAACTTTGGCATTATACGTGACGGAAACTGTAGGCATTAAATTTGAAATTCTCTTGACTTGACCGAACATTTAAAAGTTATACAAGAAATATATCCCTCACTGGTTCACCTAATTGCACCTTCAACACTTTCAGTGTTATTACGAAGTATTCCTTTGAGTTGGTATCAGCTGTGGGTATTTCAGGCCTAATTTGACGATGTATCCTTTTAGTTTCACAAACGAGATATAGTATGGCTTGAAATTATATTCACACTTCACAATCAACTTTACAAGTAATTCATCGATAACTGTTAGTCTGCATTACGACGACTCAGTATTCGGCTGTCACCGAACTGACACAAGAACTCATCCGAAGAGATTCACGAAAACACACTCCGAACATATCCATTTGGTCACTGGCGATTACGAATCCATATCACTGTTCCCCATTCGTCTCCTTCCAATTGACTTCATGGCAAGTCTCTCCATTTATCTCCTTCCAACCAACTGCTTCCAACCAACTGAACTATCCAACTGACTGCTGCTATAGGATACAGCTCCTATATACACCCATTAGTTGACACATGGTATAACACCCACGTCAGAGCTCAAAATAGATATGATGTCACTCCCACCCGGCTACAAATGTTACATACACTGTGTTGAAATGCCTAAGGCAAATACGGAACTCCCTAAATATGATCTCATCGTTAAATGTGTACAATGACAGAGTGATGACTCGACAGTTACTGTAACAGTATTGCACCATGTGTTGCAATGCTTTAAAAGGTAGTATCACAAATAATATATACATGTCTGATATTAGGCATTAAGTCTCACTCTACATAATTTTGATGCTAATACACACACACAATAAATGAACTACAATGAAGCAAGCTATAATTAATATATAGCCAAATCAGATTATAGAATTTAAGCAAACAATAATAATTACAATAATAATAGGGCCTAATAATAATAATAAGAAGAAGAATGCAGACACAATCATAATAATAATAATAATAATAATAATAATACAGATACAATAATAATAACAATGCATATGAATGCTTGTGACGGGATTTGAACCGTTACAGGTCAGAATGTAAAAAATGTAATTTCAAACTCATTGAGCATCCCAGCATTTTCAACTTTGTCAGCATGTTCTCCACTATGTCGACATACTCTGGGCTAAGATTGTTTTCCAGGAAGTTTTGAACCACACACTTAAAGGCAGTCCAGGCTACTCGCTCCACGGAATTCATTGACTGAAGGAAATCTTCATCTAGCATTACTTTTCGAATATCGGGACCAGTGTACACGCCCTCCTTCAACTTAGCATCTGACAGTTTAGGGAACTTGTTACATAGATATTTGAAACAGTTGCCACACCTAGGTAATTCTATGACAAACTGCTTCAGTATGCCCAGTATTCTGTCTCTTTCCACTAGAGGGTCATACTTGATATTTCTGTCCCCTGGAACCAATTCCAACCTTTGGGGCCTCTGCTCTTGCATATTATATATTATAATAAACACTAAAACACCATATTAAGGTCGAAATGTCACTCAGAATATTATTATAATTTCATTAAATTCCATTATCATTAATTACAAATGTAGGTGATTTGTACAAAAACTGTGGGTGATACGATGTTTTCAGTGTCCTTTTCGAATTAAGGAGGTCGAAATACATAGAGAACGTGTACATTTTCGAAAAACGTTTTTGTGACCTTAAAATTTGTTGCATTGTAGTATTATTATGATTTCTTTCTTAATCCGTTTAACCTCCAGGGTTGGTTCTTCCCTCGGACTCGGCGAGGGATTACCGCGTCTACCGCCTCAAAGGCAGTGTCCTGAAGCGTTGAGACTTTGGGTCGGGGATACAACTGGAATGGAGGACAAGTACGTCGCCCAGGTGACCTCACCTGCTATGATGAACAGGGTCCTTGTGGGGGAATGGAAAGATCGGATTGGATAGACAAGGAAGAGGGAAGAAAACGGCCGTGGCTTTAAGTTGGGTACCATCCCGGCATTTGACTGGAGGAGAAGTGGTAAACCACGGAAAACCACTTCGAGGATGGTTGAGGTGGGAATCGAACTTCCCTCTACTCAGCTGACCTCCCGAGGCTGAGTGTACCCCGTTCCAGCCCTTATACCACTTTTCAAATTTCGTGCCAGAGCCGGGAATCGAACTCTGGCCCCCAGGGATGACAGCTAATCACACTTGACCACTACGCCACAGAGGCGGACATTGTTATGATTACTATCATTATTGCCTAAATGCTGTCTGTGAGAGAAATATATCTAACAACTACTGTAAGTATTCCTGACATATACATAAGTTTACTATAAGAACATCAGTCTGGCCCTCTGTTATTTGACTCACCCTCACATAATCTATTTCTCAGTAACACTCATTGACGAGTATCGTCATATTACATTGATATTATAATTAAATTCACTTGAAGTCATGTAATAGATCACTTTTCTAACTTCTTTAAAGTCATTTAAAAAATCCTAAATATATAATTGATCGGGAAACTTGAAACTAGGCGTCGCGACGGACTAAAATGCATATCAGTGGTGATTTATTGTCTCGAATATTCAGTGCCTATATACATTCAACCAACCATCCTTCCACTCATCAATGCAGTTACCTTAGCAAAACGTACACCTCTGTAGCGTGACGGATAGCATTATTAGTTGCCATCCTCGAGGACCCGGGTTCGATTCCTGGTATTGCCAGTAACTTAAGACTAGCAGGAGGTATATGCATTACACCTCCAATGTGGCCGTGCATGAAAAGAGATGCACCACATCGGGATAAGGACATGAATTTACTTATTTACCATAACAAATAATTATTCCCTGAATAAATTTGTTTAACCAAACAGCCCAACTCTCATCTACTCAGGTTCCCTTTTGCCAGCCTACATTCCTTTGACTTACTTTCATCTTCGTTTCTAAAATACTAAACATATTTGCGATTGGATGATTCCAAGATCGTGGAACGGTCAGCAGTTTCTGCATGCAGTAGCCAAGCAACTTTCTTCACAATCCTGACTGTGTTTCCTAAGCATCGCCTCCTACTATATTCTGTACTCATACAACACAACCCAGATATTATCACTCTCAAGTGTACTTCATTCGTTTACATCGTAATACCTGCCTGTACGAATGTATTTTTTAAATTAGGTTCATTATAAAAGTGGTTGATGTGTTCCCAGGAGCATTTTTAACATTTGTTTGTTTCGAAACATGCTCTACCGTTTCTTTTCTTCGTTACCCATAGGATAGGAAATTCATTCTCATAAAAATTCCATTGAGGCTAAATTCTCAAAGTTCCCATTCGACGCTTTGATCGTCTATATTTGAAGTCTTTGCCGTTGTTCAATCCCTAGCCTTCACTTCTAATAAACCCAAATCCTCATCACTCAGCGCCACACATGCACTCAGTAAATGATGTTACACCCTCCATGGTGTAATTGTACGTTTATATCACTCCTGCTAACTACCTCGTGGCATACCTCACCATTCATGTTAGTATTCAGCAGACATTCCTTCTACATAAAATACCAGTCCGCTATTGTCTAAGCGTAAAGTTATTACAGCAACTATGATTCACAAATTTGGTTTCATGACAGGGTAACCTCAGTTCAAATAGGGATGTAACTGCACTAACTCTAAATCTCAAACTTCTATTTCAATAACACCAGTAACTAGAGAAGTCAGTCCTCTATAAAAATAAAACATTGTTGCCAGTATGATATTTCTTATCCGTCCTTGCATAAGAGTGCATATATGTGTAAGGTCATTAATTAGTCCATTAACGAAATATTATCCAGTTACACTTTATCGTCTCAGAAACAGAAATCACATAAAAAGTTAACAAAATCTTAACTTGGTTTGTAATATTAGATATTCTGTGCTTCTGAAAATATTTCGCACGCTTAAGTAAGGAACTCTGTTATTCCAAACAGAGTATGAAAAACCTAAAAATACGTTTCCCGGGTCTACCAACATAATATTGTAAGTCATAAATGTGAAAGGCCGTCTCTGTGGTGTAGTGGTTAGTGTGATTAACTGCCACCCCCTGAGGTCCGGGTTCGATTCCCGGCTCGGCCACGAAATTTGAAAAGTGGTATGAGGGCTGAAACGGGATCCACTCAGCCTCGGGAGGTCAACTGAGTAGAGGTGTGTTCGACTCATATCTCAGCCATCCTAGAAGTGATTTTTCGTGCTTTCCCACTTCTCCTCCAGGCAAAGACCGGGATGGTACCTAGCTTAAGGCCACGGCCGCTTCCTTCCCTCTTCCTTGCCTGTCCCTTCCAATCTTCCCATCCCTCCACAAGGCCTCTGTTCAGCATAACAGGTGAGGCCGCCTGCGCGAGGTACTGGTCTTCCTTCCAAGTTGTATTCCGCGCTCCAGGACACTGCCCTTGAGGCGGTAGAGGTAGGATACCTCGCTGAGTCCGAGGGAAAACCGACCCTGGAGGGTAAACAGATTAAAAAAGAATAAAGATAAAGGTGAAGTCGAGCTCAGAAGCAAGCTTATATAAATAATAATTTAAAAAATCAAATTTTCTTACAATCCACAATTGTTGGAAAATTAATCATTCTGAACACCACATATCTGATATTTTAGTACACAAAATGTAAAAATACGAATGCATTCAGACCCCAAAAATAAGATAAAACATTAAAGAACCAAATATAAGGTAGGAACCTTAAAATGATTTAACCAATTAATGGGTGGCATTAGAAAAATAGGGAACGTTAAATGGAGCAAAGGCGCACTGAACACATCTATTTAAATGCTAGAAAAAACGGTTATTTTCGAGTTAAAAAAAACATTACTCCACGGATAGGACATTTCTAGCTATTGTTACGGTGATGTCCGCCTCTGTGGCGTAGTGTGATTAGCTGCCACCCCCGGAGGTGCGGGTTCGATTCCCGGTTCTGCCACGGCATTTTAAAAGTGGTACGGGGGGTGGAACAGGGTCCACTCAGCCTCTGGAGGTCAACTGAGTAGAGGTGGGTTCTATTCCCACCTCAGCCACCCTCGAAGTGCTTTCCCGTGGTTTCCCAATTCTCCAGGCAAATGCCGGGATGGTACATAAATTACGGCGAAGGCCGCTTCCTTCACTCTTCCTTGTCTATCCCTTCCAATTTTAATAATAATGTTATTTGTTTTACGTCCCACTAACTACTTTTTGTAAGGTCTTCGGAGACGCCGAGGTGCCGGAATTTGGTCCCGCAGGAGTTCTTTTACGTGCCAGTAAATCTACCGACACGGGGTTGTCGTATTTGATCACCTTCAAATACCACCGGACTGAGCCAGGATCGAACCTGCCAAGTTGGGGTTAGAAGGCCAGCGCCTTAACCGTCTGAGCCACTCAGCCCGGCCCTTCCAATTTTACCATCCACCCCCCCCCCCCCAAGGCCCCTGTTCGGCATAGCAAGTGAAGCCGCCTGGGCAAGTTACTGTTCCTCCTTCCCAGTTGTATCCCCCGACCCAAAGTCTCACGCTCCAGGACACTGCCCTCGAAGCAGTAGACGCGGGATCTCTCGTTGACTCCGAGGGAAAAACCAACCCTGGAAGGTAAACAGATTAAGAAAGAAAGAAAGAAAGAAAGAAAGAAAGAAAGAAAGAAAGAAAGTTATAGTGATACTGCCCAATTGAAGTTGTTACTTTACAAAACAAACAAACAAAATATAGAATATCAAAATTGCGTAGCCTAAGAGGTATTCAAGGTGTCCTCCTTTCACGACTAATATTTCCTAGCTCACCGTCATGCACGCACTGCAGTTCACTCTCTTGACAGTGATAATAAAATATGAGCTTGAAGTCGCACAGTTGTATCTCCCGAATGATTTGGTACAACCATCAGACTAATTCCTTTAGATGCTTTCATAAGAAAATGTTGAAAGGTGTAAAATCCGTCGATCTTGCTTGTTAAGAAACTGAACCTTCTTACATCAAATAGCAACACATCTTGACGCTAAACCGTAATTCGGTAGCGTTCCGACAGGTTCAATCAATCAGTCAATATTGATCTGCATTTAGGGCAGTCGCCCAGGTGGCAGATTCCCTATCTCTTGTTTCCCTACCCTTTTCTTAAATGATTTCAAAGAAATTGAAAATTTATTAAACATCTACCTCGGTAAGTTATTCCAATCCCTCACTCCCCTTCCTATAAACGAATATTTGCCCCAATTTGTCCTCTTGAATTCTAACTTTATCTTCATATTGTGATCTTTCCTACTTTTAAAGACACCACTCAAACTTATTCGTCTACTAATGTCATTCCACGCCATCTCTCCGCTGAAAGCTCGGAACATACCACTTAGTCGAGTAGCTCGTCTTCTTTCTCCCAAGTCTTCCCAGCCCAAACTTTGCAACATTTTTGTAACGCTACTCTTTTGTTGGAAATCACCCAGAACAAATTGAACTGGTTTTTTTTTGGATTTTTTCCAGTTCTTGAATCAAGTAATCCTGGTTAGCGTCCCATAGACGGGAACCATAATGTAGTTGGGGTCCTACTAGAAACTTATATGCCCTCTCCTTTACAGCCTTACTACATCCCCTAAACACCCTCATAACCATGTGCAGATATCTATAAGCTTTATTTACAATCCCATTTATGTGATTACCCCAATGAAGATATTTCCCTATATTAACACCTAGATACTTGAAATGATGCCCAAAAGGAACTTTCACCCCATCAACTCAGTAATTAAAACTGAGAGGACTTTTCCTATTTGTGAAACCCACAACCTGACTTTTAACCCCGTTTATCATCATACCATTGCCTGCTGTCCATCTCGCAACATTATCGAGATTATTTTGCAGTTGCTCACAATCTTGTAACTTATTTATTACTCTATACAAAATAATATCATCTGCAAAAAGCCTTATCTCTGATTCCATTTCTTTACTCATATCATTTATATATATAAGAAAACATAAAGGTCCAATAATATTGCCTTGAGGAATTCCCCCTTTAATTATTACAGGGTCAGATAAAGCTTCGCCTACTCTTATTCTCTGAGATCTATTTTCTAGAAATATAGCCACCCATTTAGTCACTCTTTTGTCTAGTCCAATTTCACTCATTTTTACCAGTAGTCTCCCATGATCCTCCCTATCAAATGCTTTAGACAGGTCAATCGCGGTACAGTCCATTTGACCTCCCGAATCCGAGATATCTGCTATACCTTGCTGGAATCCTGAATGCCAGAATGATGGAATGCTGAAATCACCATTGGCAGCCCTGAAGATAATTTTCTGCAGTCACCCATTCTCATACTAGACAAGTAGGAGGTTGCAACGACATCGCCTGGCATGAAGCTCCAGAAGACAAAAAGTACATGTCGACTGCATTTTCCACTCTTCAGGCGTCCTGTAGATAATAGCATTACAGAATATTAGTTGATGTACATGAAAGCTATAGGAATCAATATATCCATCAACTAGCAAGATACCCGTGCTTCGCTACGGTATTATACTGAAATTTATAATTGAATGCTTATTGTTTTAGATATATAATCCGCCGAAATTCGCGATCTGACTCGTTTTCTGCGAGAATCCACCAAAATTCCCGATCTGACTGGTTTTCTATGATTTTACGGCACGTTTCCTCCCATTTTTAAATCTTCCTTTCCAGCAATCGATTTCGTACTTCCCGCGCTAGGCTCAGGTATTCCTCCCGGTCAGTTGGGTTCGTAAATCTTTGCCATCTTTTCCTATAATATTTTTAATATGGATAAAATCCTTCAAGAGATCCGGCGTGGTGACATATTGGGTGCCTTGGTGGCACTGAACCCGCGGCCGGACTGCATTCTTAGTCATTACCCGTCCAGGAGCCGTTTCCAGCGCGGTCCGCGCATTTGACGACGGTCCGGAATATTATTATTATTATTATTATTATTATTATTATGTGTTGCTGGAATGGCTGATGACAGGGAAAACCGGAGTATCCGGAGAAAAACCTGTCCCGCCTCCGTTTTGTCCAGCACGAATGCCACATGGAGTGACCGGGATTTGAACCACGGAACCCAGCTGTGAGAGGCCGGCGCGCTGCCGCCTGAGAAACGGAGGATCCTGATAAGTACATTAATAACAGTAAAATCAATTGGTCTCACCTCCTTCTACACCCCACTGCCGTTAAGTTTATTTACCGTCACCCCCACCCCAAAAAAAATTAAAAGAAGGCTTGTTTCTTTATGTTTAAGGGAGATTCCAAACACAAATGTTCACGTCTATTACCTTCAGTTTTGTGATATAACTATCCCCATAAAAGTATTTTACTATTTTCACTTCATTTCACACTACTGCCCCCCCCCCCCCCAAGTGAACTTTCAGGCAAAAAGTACTTGTTTCTTTAATAGTAAAGGATCTTCTAAATACCAATTATCACGACTCTAACTTCTTCAGTTTTTGATTTATGTGTCCTCATGAAAGGAATTCAACTCCTTTACACTCCCGCCCTCCAAGATGGTTTCCCGCCCAAAACGCGTTTTTCTTTGTTTTTAAAGGAGATCCAAATACGAATTTTCACGTCTGTAACAACTTTAGTTTTTATTAGATGTATGTATTCTCATACAATTAAGCCAATTAATTTTTCAATTCTTTCACCCCCCCTCCATCCCCGCTTCATTGGATTTTAAGAGAATACGTGTTTCTTTACTTTTAAAGCAGATTGCAAATATCAAATTTCACGTCTGTAACATCTTCATTTTTGAGATATCAGTAGCCTAATTAAAAGAATTCAACACAATTTTCAGTCACTTTTACGCCCCCCTCCACCCAAGTGATACTTCCGAAAACTAAAAATACACGTTTCTTTATGTTTAATAGAGATAAAAAAATACCATTTTTCACTTCTGTAACATGTTAAGTTTTTTAGATATACTGTAAAAATTCTCATTTTAAAATTTCACCCCTTTTGAGTTCCCCTTAAGTGGAGTTTCCAAAAACAAATCACCTGTTTCTTTACATTTACAGGAGATTCCAAACACCCACTTTTTACGTCTGTAACATTTCACGTTTCCAAGATATTCTGTAGACATAGTCTTTCAAAAAATTCACCCCAATTTGTCACTCCTGTTCAACCGCCAGTAATTGGATTTTCCAAAAACTAAAAAATACTTGTTTCTTTATTTTTAAAGGAGATCCCATATACAATTTTTCAGTTCTGTAATATCTTTCGTTTCTGACGTATATGTATCCTCATTAAAGGCATTCAACCCATTTTTCACCCTTTTACACCCCTCCTATTGGGATTTACAGGAAACAAAAATACGTGTTCTTTTATTTTTAGAGGTGATTCTAACTACCAATTTTTACATCTGTAAATTTCAAAGTTTTAAGATGTAGGCACACATCATTTTAAAAAATTCACCCCCCTTTTCACCCCCCAATATTTGGATTTTCCAAAAACAAAAAAGTACGTGTTTCTTTACTTTTAAAGTAGATACCAAATACCAATTTTCAGGTCTGTAATATCTTCATGTTCTGAAATATAAGTAGACTCATGAAAGGCATTCGACCCCTTCTTCAACCTTTTCCACCTTCCTATTAGGATTTTCCGAAAACAAAATGTACGTGTTTCTTTATTTTTAAAGGAGATTCTAAATACCCATTTTCACATCTATAACCTTTAAAAGTTTTGAGATATAAATACACTCATTTTAAAATATTACCCCCTTTTCACCCCCACCCTTAATTGGATTTTCCAGATACAAAAAAATACGTGTTTCTTTACTTTTAAAGGAGATCCCAAACACCGATTTTCAGGTCTGTAATATCTTCAGTTTCTGAGATATAAGTAGCCTCATTAAAGGCATTCAACCCTTTTTCCACCCCTTTTCACTCCTCCTATTGCGATTTTCCGAAAACAAAAAATACGTGTTTCTTTATTTTTAATGAAGATTCTAAATACCAGTTTTTACATCTGCAAACTTTAAAAGTTTGGAGATATAGATTCACTCATTTTAAAAATTTACCCCCTTTGCACCCTCCCATTAATTGGGTTTTCCAAAAACAAAAAAATACGTGTTTCTTTATTTTTAAAAGAGATCAAATGTACCAATTTTCAGGTCTGTAATATCTTCAGTTCCTGAGATATAAGTACCGGTATCCTGATTGATGGCATTCAACCCATTTTTCCCCATTTTCACCCCTCCTATTGGGGTTTTCACAAAACCAAAAAATACGTGTATCCTTATTTTAAAAGAAGATTCTAAATACCAATTTTTACATCTGTAAACTTTTAAAGTTTTGAGATATAGATACACTCTTTTTAAAATTTCACCCCCCTTTTCACCCCCTTGGCGACGGAATATCCAAAAATCCTCTCTTAGCGAGCACTTACATCTTAGTATGAATATATCCCCAAAATTTCATTTCTTTATGTCCAGTAGTTTTGGCTCGGCGATGATGAATCAGTCAGTCAGTCAGTCAGTCAGTCAGTCAGTCAGTCAGGACAAGTTATTTTATATATATAGATTTAGAGCGAATCGTATTTCATTGTACAACTGTATTTCTGCTTCAGCAAAATAAATGAGATTTATACGGTTGAGATTTGAGACTACAGTAAAAGATGCATACAGTTCTTCACCGCAGAGAATATAATGAGAATGTAGCTGACATTATTTAGTACCAGTAATATTATTTTATCTGCAATATCAATTTATCAAACTCTTGCTTACTGACAAAATATTCTCACATGACCTCGTGAGTAAATAAGTTGATAGTAAAATTTTCCAGGCATTAGAATCACGATTTTCCGAGAGAGTTAGCTGAATGGTTCTGATTACGTAGCTGTTAGCTTGCGTTTGGGAGATGGTGGTTTCAAATCCCACCGTCGACAGCACTGAAGATGATTTTCTGTGGTTTTCCATTTCCACACCAGGCAAATGCTGTGGATATGCCTTAATTAAGACTACCGCCGCTACCTTCCTCTCCCTTCATTACGTTGCCGAAGCCGTCAGTGTGTTAGTGCGACGTTGAACTACTAGACAAAAAATCACCATTGGCAGTACTGAAGATAATTTTCTGCGGCCAGCCATTCTCATACTACAAATGTACTAGGTCTGTTCGTTAATTAAGGCCAGGATCACTTTCTTCCCTGTACAACCTCTTTCCTAACCAATCGTCGCTAAAAATCTCCCAATTGGTGTGACGTTAACCACTAGCAAAAAATAATCTCGAATTCTGCACGAAATGCTGTATATAATGACACGATGTAGGCTATTACTTCAAATCAATTAATTGAAACTACCCCTAACGATATCTCCAGTCACCATTCAGATAGATGTGAGATGCAACATATAGACTCGGTAATATTCAATTCTGACCTGATATCCTCTTTGATTAAATCGCACCGAGATGGAAGTATTTAACAGGGGGCACTGACTATATCTCTTGCTTCAAGAGCACATGTATGAAGGAGACCAGCTCATTGGTTATCATTCCAGTGCTTCTGTACTTCATTAGTTGACTGCGTGGAATACCACTGCTTCGGCATTCTGGTATATCTTGTTCATAGGCAAGGATTTAGAATAAAATCATATGGTTGTCACTCTTCAAATTGTATGTACGAAGATTGTCTGTGTGTCTTTTCTGGCCCCGCGTTGTAAGGGTAACGTCCTTGCTTCTTATCCGGAGGCCTCTGCTTCGATTCCCTGCCAGGTCAAGTTTTTATCTGGATCTGACGGCTGGTTCGAGGTCCACTCAACCTACGTGATTACAACTGAGGAGCGTGTCTGATGTTGAGATACCGGCCCCGGTCGAGAAAGCCAAGAATAACGTCCAAGAGGATCCGTCTTGCTGGCCACGCAGCACCTCGTGATCTGAGCAGCGATCGCGTGGTAGTCCATGCCGTTTGGTTTGGTTTTGTTGCGTATATTTATCGTGTTATTTTAATACATCTTTCCCTCGAGGGCGGTACTCTGTATGCATCACTCATACATATGATCGCAGATTAAATTAATATTTTAAGTCCTACACTGCGTTGTTACTGAGTTACATGGGTCGGAGTTACGGAACGTACGTGTGCCACATCACAAGAGATGCCAAAGTGTCCCCCAACAAGCAGCCTCAACATGGATTGTCGAAGCCTCTCGAAGAGACCTAGGTCCAGTTGAACAGCTGCACAGGCGTTGCGTTATTGATGCTCTGTTCTAGATCGTTGATGTCGTTAACCGGAGTGGCGTACACCACATTTTTTCATGTATCCCCACAGATAAAAGTCCAATGGATTAAGATCAGGAGACCGAACAGGCGCTACTAATGAATAACAATAATTACACCATGGGGATTTTCTTAACTGTCCATGTGTGTATGTTATGCAAGTTTATTAACTTGTCTCTTCCAAATGCGGCCTTGTCAGTAAATAAAACGGCCAAAGGACAAGTAAAACTCAGCATGACAGTGGCCATGTGCAACGCTTGCACCTCAATACCGGCGTATTGTGGGATGTATATTCATAGTGACAGTTTTTCTTGTTTTGTTCCCAGGAATCACCTCCAGGCGGTGGTTTCAAATATTTAGATGTGCCATGTACTTCTATGTATAGCCTTCTCGATGGTTTCTTTTCAACAACTTCCACATGCCTAGTCTGGTCATAAATATTGCTACAATTTACCCACCAAGTTACGCCATTTCCCCGCTACGCCATCTGATAGAATATAGAAAAGTCTGTAGTAGCCTTCAAAGTGATTCTGCTGCCTCTAAGTGTCTCGTAATCATGGAATATTACGATTCTGAAAATTGTGTCGCGGCAACAGTGCTGCACAAGGTAGGAAGACAGTCTTCAAACGTCTTTGATATCCTTAAAAAGTTTCGAATCAGTAGAATTTTCGTCTATTGAACAATCACACGCTTCTGTGAGACCGGGAGTAGCTTGCATTCGAGAGGTTGTCGAAGCCGCTCGAAGATACCTGGATCCTGTTGAATAGCTGCACAGGCGTTGCGTTATTGATTACGCTGCTCCAGATCGTTGGTGGTTTTCCCTGGTTTTCTATTTTCACACCAGGAAAATGCTGGGACTGTACCTAAAGTAAGGCCTCGGCAGCTACCTTCCCAATCCTAGCTTTCGATGTGTTTATGCGATGTTAAATCTCTACAAAAAAGACCGGGAATGTGCACTTCTGCCCCCGTTTTGGCCGTCCGATATCTGCTAGAACATCACAGCTACTCAACAAGCAAAGAATTCACCGATATCCTCTGCGAATGCGAAAAGTAATGGCAAAAGATATGAACGTTTCGTGACGAACAGTGTCCAAGCTGCTAAGAAATGACCTTGGTTTGAAAGCACTTTGTCGCAGCCCTAGTCACTTCTTTACAACACGATTAGAGAATCGGAGACTGCTCGAATATAAAGCTATACTTAAGCTGTACGTGCTAAATGGTCATCTGAAACTTCTTTATTAATAGGATATTCTTTTTTACAATGAATAAGTACTTTAACCTTCGAAATGAATCCAGGTAGCCTATCATCTGGCATGTCCAATTGTTTGGCGTGAAGTTTTTTACGATGGTACATTTAAACCATACCGGGCGAGTTGGCCGTGCGGTTAGGGATGCGCAGCTGTGAGCTTGCATCCAGCAGATATGGGTTCGAACCCCACTGTCGGTAGCCCTGAAGATGGCTTTCCGTGGTTTCCCATTTGCACACCAAGCAAATGCTGGGGCTGTACCTTAATTAAGGTCACGGCTGCTTCCTTCCCACTCCTAGCGCCTTTTCCTATCCCATCGTCGCCATAAGACCTATCTGTGTCGGTGGGACGTAAAGCCAGTTGTAAAAAAAATCCATTATCATAATAGGAACTAGAGGAATTATCCCGTTACCAGAACTGTCTTAAAAAAGGCATAGTTAGACCCTGTGCGGATATACAAAATATTATTCATATACGCACTTCCTTCATCCGCATCTGCGAATGGTTATCCGTGCATTTTGCATCCATTTAACTATATTACACCCAAGGTATTGAAACGGATAGATCTGTTAGCGTAATACAATAGGCATGATACTTGGCACCAGACCCCGTTCATGATGGATTTAGTCTTGTGACAACTACCGACATATTGAGCGGTTGTCTTTCGGAACCTTTGTTCCTTCCTTCCACTAACTGCGGACAGGAGCCAGTTAGGCTAAGGTAATATTTCCGGCTTTATGGACTCAAGGCTTTTATATATATCACTATTTTCCTATACCAATGTCAAGGGTCGTCTCACCACGAGCAAAATTAACTCCATGAAATGTATGAAAGATTGATTTGCTGAGATGTTTTGAGTATATGTGAGTGAAAATCAATAAACATAATTATTTAGGAATTACCAGAAAAATTATCCGCACTGCCATACAGTTTGCATCCGCCGAGACACTAACTTCGTGGATATCCGCAATCGTGCAGAGCTCTAGGCATAGTTCATGGATACCTTCGGCTAGAGAAATGATACTCGAGTGGGTAGGTTAACTGGTCCCGTTTAATATATGATTAATGTATCGGTTTCTTTCACAGATCACATTCGACCATGACGAAAGTATTGTCGAGTGGAGAGGTCTACCATACCTGTACTTCGCTTTCCATTGGCTGGCCATGTCCCACTCCTGCTACAACCCTGTCATCTACTGCTGGATGAACGCACGATTCCGCGTTGGTTTCTGCAATGTTCTGTCTCACATCTCTTGTCTCCGTCGTTGGCTTCCAGAGAACTCCATGCAACCCCGCTACTACGCTACTGCGTCCATGACTGGCCTAGCCATGACCACAGGTGAGAATCTACCGTTAACTTTAATGGTCGGATAACTGGTAAGTTTACTCGTAAGGAAAATGAAATTGTAGTAGTGTTTAAGAATAAGAACATCGTAACGAGTTTTACGTCGAACGGGCTGGTTTCTGAAATATAACGTTTTAAATCCCGTATTCGTAGTCAATATCACCTTGCAAAAACAGTTTTTGACATCAGTATATGTTCCCAAATAATCTGTTCATGAATGATAAGAAATTTAAACGTAATTTCAACTGTAGAATGGGGCCCATAACTTAGATATTAGGCCCCTTTAAACGACAACCATCATCATCATCAACAACAACAACCGTAAAAATGTATAAAGTACCGGTGTCCTTTGTAACACGAACACTTCACAGTAAGTTCCTCACAATCAGGTTGAACAGTTCTGCGAAATTATTTCAAATCACTATTCTTCAGAACTAATAAATTTAACCGGTTTTATATTACCGGACCTCGTATATGCATATGTATAGAGAGCAAGATCCGACCTCAGTGATGCAGTCGATTAGTCACGGTTTGTCTTCCGTTCCCAAGATAGCGGGTTCAGTCCCGGCTAAGGACGGTGGTATTTTGAGGATTTTTAATGCAGCTCAGTGTTCCAGGCTTCAGACACATTGAAGAACTTCTGTGGGACAAATTATTTATTTATTTATTTATTTATATATTAATTTATTTATTTATTTATTTATTTATTTATTTATTTATTTATTTATTTATTTATTTATTTATTTATTTATTTATTTATTTATTTATTTATTTGTTTTGCAGTTCACGGGACGTTCATCAAATTATAGTAACTAACATCTAGGGAACCAAAATCTATATGGTGTTATGAACTGGAATATTATTACAATACACTACGCCTAAATTAATTTGTGTAATTAACATGAAACAAAATTATATCAGAAAGCTTTCAAAAGTAATTTTTCCACGGTCTGAAGTCATAACGATCACAGAGTCTGAGCCAAAAATGCTGTATGTTTCGAACTTGTTAATAATCCTATTACTGACTTCTAGAATCGTGTTTTGAATAGTGTTTCCGTCTTGGTAGTTTAGAAGACTAACAAATTCAACCGGTTTTATATTATCGGACCTCACAAAAGCCGTGCTTAAATATAAATTGATATCTAGGGAGCCATCCGACCTCGAAATGAACATTACAAAGCCATGAAGAAGTGGGGTTGCAAAGCTGTAATTGAGCATACACGACGGGGGCTGGGCAAAAATGCGTTTATAACTATTTGTGGTTCCTCTACGTTCACGTTTGGACAAAGGTCAGTAGGGGATTAGACTACCTCAAGCGGCAGTCTGCTGAATTCTTTGGCCGATGACCTTAGATGTAAGGCCACTTTAAACAACAAGCAAGCGGAATTCTTTGAGGCATGAAGTCACTAAGTCACTAGAATACTTCCTTCGGAATTGCAGCTCATAAATGCTGGACCACGTAGGTCGTTTTTTGCACAGTTCGGAAATGCTAAGGACAGTTGTCATCGTGTTCCACATATCGTTAACGGGGCCTAGATCTGAGGATCTGGGGAAGCATTGTGAACTTGTGAATCCGTGGAAAGCTCCCTAAAGAGTCGTGGAGTATGAATGTGGGCCTTGTATCATGTTCAACCTTTACTGTCAGAATGACAACCATGGAATTGATTGCTCTGTCAACGTACCGTGAGCAGTCCTCTCGCCCTCAAAAAACTCCAATTGCGACTTTACATTAAAGTCAATAGCTCCACAGATCATAATGCCCCATATAGACTCTGTGTGTGTCCCAACAAAAAATTCTGCTTGGACACAATTGTGGTAATAATTACGACCAAGACAAACTCGATTCATCACTAAGGACGACACTACATCACTCGTCAGCCCAGCGTAATCTTCCCCGACATCAGGCCAGACTTAAACGCCAATGTTGTGAGATAAATACAAGTTGCTTTACGTCGCACCGACACAGACAGGTCTTATGGTGACGATGGGACTGGAAGGAGCTAGGAGTGGGAAGGAAGCGGCCGTGGCCTTAATTAGGTACAGCCCCACCATTTGCCTGGCGTGAAAATGGGAAACCACGGAAAACCATCTTCAGGGCTGCCGACAGTTGGGTTCGAACCCACTATCTCCCGTGAGATAAATGGAGCACGTGCTGTAGAGACACGGGCTCGTAAGTCAACTGCACGCACAAGATAATCAGCTGATTGTCACGTAACATGGGGTGCCATAGCTTCCCGATTTTACGCTAATATTGTACAGCGCTCCCTCAGGACCATTCGAATGATTCTGCGATCCTCCTACACAGCAGACAGGGTTGATCACTTGTTTCAGCACTAATGACGTGTGAATCTGTAGTCGAACGATTAGCTCCACGGTTACTGGACTACATGGTAGGGGCCACGCGGGGGATCGCTTTGGCTGGTAACGTCAGCTGGTTGCCAAAGGCGCACTGGCATTGCGCCCCGTCCATTGTAACTGTGCGTTTCTGTTAATTACTTCTTGTTTTAGTTAACCACATGCTTGATATTTTTCTTTTGCTATTGGCTTTACGTCGCACCGACACAGATACGTCTTACGGCTACGATGGGACGGGAAAGGGCTAGGACTGGGAAGGAAGCGGCCGTGGCCTTAATTAAGGTACAGCCCCAGGATTTGCATTGTGTGAAAATGGGAAACCACGGAAAAACATCTTCAGGGCTGCCGAAAGTGGGGTTCGAACCCACTATCTCCCGAATTCTGGATACTGGCCGCACTTAAGCGACTGCAGCTATCAAGCTCAGTGATATTTTTCAGTTTTGTCAAATATATTTGTCAGTTGTTATGTCTGTGCCTGTAGCTACGGAATTATGTTGTAAATTATTTCAGTATTTTTCAGATTATTACAACTAATATAATAACACTGCTCAACACGAACTATTTCAGCAGCATTCTCAGTACAAAATAATCGTTCGCCTCGCAAATAAAGTATTTACGGACCGGTTTTTGTATTTTCTATCCATCCAGTGAATCTGTGAACAGGCCCGATGACCTACCTGTTAGGCCCCTTTAAACAACAAACATAGTCATCGATTCTGAAAACGTTTTTATGCTCGACGATGCCGATTTTCATTATGATACAACTGTTTGACCAATTAGCATCGCATCTGCACTCAACGCACTAGCTTCTCACTTGTTTCCAAAATCAAACTTGTCGGACACATATTAACATCAATGCACCTTCTACTTCCAATATTCCACAACC
This sequence comes from Anabrus simplex, assembly GCF_040414725.1. NCBI lineage: Eukaryota > Metazoa > Arthropoda > Insecta > Orthoptera > Tettigoniidae > Anabrus > Anabrus simplex. Next base: position 921,605,335 of record NC_090266.1, on the reverse strand, counting down.
ACACGGCACATTCCCGCATACTCAATCACCGACTGTACAATAAACAATTTGTATTTGAAATAAAGCTACGTTATGAAAACCTTCTATCGAAGCCTTGATAACATATGACATTGTCAAGGTTTCTGATTCACTCACGGAAAATCAATAACCCAACGCATGCACTCTGTGTTCTGTTCAGTAAACTCAAGTGTCAAGCGACATCTCGAGTTATAATTACCGCCGAGCATAAACAGTCGTGTACAACTCGCCTATATTGGTAATTAAGACACTCGTATGGAAATTATAAAACCCGCTTCCCTCGTTTTATAAAAAAAATCGTGCCTTAATTATTGCCATTATAGGCTTGTTGCATAATGTACTATTATACTGTATGTAGTCTTATTTCTGAAGTTATTCACTAAAAATTAAAGAAAAATGTCCAATCACACAGGCATGCTTTTTAACGTTGTTTTGGCGGATTGTTTATGTTAAGTAGTATTGTAAAAATCTGATGTTAATTTTATGTACAAGTAATGATACATAAATTTGTATTGGCCGATAGAATGTTAGTAAAAAGCCCCTGAAGAAACATCAACCTCTTCCGCCATATCAAGGGTCAGTCTTTTTATGGGGAAAGAGACTTTCACAGGCTTAAATGATATAGACTTGTGGTACGAAGAAAACCCTGTCAGAAAGTGCGATTAAAAGATCAGTATTTAAAAACACCTAATAAATTCTTATAATAGTAGTAAGTGGTGGTGGTGGTGGTGATTATTGTTTTAGGAGGAATTACAACTAGGTAACCGTCCTCTAATAATACTAATCAATGAGAAAACACTGAAGGGTTCGATACTTCGAAAAAGGTATCGGCCGAAGAAAGACAGGGACCATGAATGGTATGAAAATGGAAGATTCCCTAGCTCGAATGCTCTAATACCGTCGGGATCGGAAAGAACAAGAGATGACCAGGGAGGTCGGATAGGGTAGATTAAAAATGAGAAGCCTGTCACAAGTGAGTGGAAGTATGATGGTAGTAAAATTATACACATATTTACATTATACTATACAATACAAAATATTTGTATTTGCATATTTACTTGCTTGTTCTACTTAACTTTAAATTCAGTCTATCCAACAACTATCTTAATTTTTCACGCCTTTCCTTTGTTCGTTATAGTACGTTTACACCTCTTGTAAAAATGCATGTGTCTTCGTGTGTTTGTTTATTCTTTTCATCCTTATAAACGTTCTGGTTCTAATAAAACACAAAACAACAACATTTTCAAGATCAGGATATTTTTTTCTTATTTTTCTTCTTTAACAACGTAAAAACACTTGGACATTTCTGAACAGAGTTTCAGTGGATGGCACGAAATTCATTTAAAATGTTAAATTTTGCACTCTTCCATGGGTTTCATTACGTACCCCCTCGAAATACTATCTAGCCAATTCTTAGGTGAAGAAGAAATGTTGACGATTTGGATTCCGTACACACTGGCTTTTGGATAGAACTTTTTCTTCACCCTGTACGCTATACAGCCAGCAATCATTTCCAGTTGTAACGGTTCAAATCCCGTTACAAGATGATATCTGTATTTTTATTATTTTATTATTTTATCTGTATTATTATTATTATTATTATTATTATTATTATTATTATTATTATTATTATTATGTCAGTATTATTATTATTTTATCTGTGATATTATTACTATTATTGTAATTATCAGTCTTATTCAATTCTATTTTGCAATGCCTGTTGCTTGCAAGATTGTACTTAGATGTATGCATATATACGTATGTGTAGATTATCATTAAATACCTGTACAGTGAGAGTTTCGATGTATCAGATGTGGAAGTGACGTTGTTATATTGCTATACGACTGGCGATTCTGCCAAGTCATCGCCACTCCATGGCTACGTCATCTTATTTATTTAGATATGCGCTCAGAGAGTCGGCTGCCCCGGGGGATTTCACCACTGTCTGTAATATCTGTCGCGTAGGTGGGAGTATGTCATTGTTATTTCTGGAGATTACGTAGCTGTGTCAACCAACGTCTATAAAAGGTGGGTGCATATTGTAGCGTCAATCATTAGTTAAACGGAAGCAGAACAGTGAAGAAGTCTACGAGATGAAGAGACCTTAGTTGGTCAGTCAACGAGTGTGAACGAGAGATGGAGAAGACTCAGTGAGCCATTAATTATTGGTCATTGAGAGAGTGAGACCAAAAGGTTGGTCCGTCACTTAGTGGAAGACACGGACGCAAGGGCTTACCATGAAGTCAGAGAGGGCAACCCTGGACCTGCCAAGAGGTAATACCATATTGACTTACAAAGAAGTCAGATGATATGGAGAAGAAGCAGTCACAAGGATGTATCACCAAGTTAGGCGTGACACATCTACAGTAAACACCAGATCAAAGGAATACGTCATGATTACACTAAAAGTGTTGAAGGTACAGTCAAGTGAATCAGTGAGGGAAATATTTCGTATAAATTGTTAAATGTCCGGTCAAGAAGAATTCAAATTCATGCCTAGTTTCTTTCAGTTGCAATGTCATAATTTCATATTCTCATCTGTTTTATCGCAAGAAGACTCACTATTTTTTTATATATTATTTAAAGAATATATATTGTTCTATCAAACGAATTCATAGTTTCATTTCATTGACAGTAAAATATCTTAACCTCAAAGTTAATGGGGAAACCGAACGCCAATCTCCTTTTCCCAGAACTTATATGGTATGTTGTCAAAAGTAAGCTTATTACCCCACACCCTAGAGATAGTCAAGAGTCTCATTCTATTATTGCTGCACTGAGTGGCAGCTGGCGCCCTTCAAATAACGTATGTGTAAGTAAGCAGGTAACAAGTAAGTGTGAGTACAAGGTCCGACGAGTGTGTATTTTATTTAATGAATGTTAATTTTCAGAATTTCCATTTTAAATGCAGATATTCAGATTTTCAAGTTAAATGCAGATTAATATGCTTGTAAATTAATAAGTCAGACAGTTAGGAAAGTAACACAGTAGTATGATCTTCTCTCTGACTACTTCAACAGATTAATCTGAATTATTTCCATCCTGAAAATGTTCCAGGAGTCCATTGAAAGCTGATGTGATTTCATCATCATCATTACAATTTTCGTTAGAAGCTTATTCATTCTGGTTGAACATTTCTTGGCAATCAAGTATAAAGTTTTGAGGTACCTCATCCTGCGTAGACAAAACGTCTGCGCTTAGAGTTTGGAATTTGTTTGCTGTTAATTACCTCACCTGCATTCCGGCTTAAAATCAATGATTTAACTCACTACGATACAGTGGTAGAAAAAGATGACGATCATAAAAGCGACCACATCATTGAATCTGCGAAAAGTACGCCTTTACTTAAGTATAGCCTTCTGATTTTAAATCTTCAAATAGACCGCGAAAGCTATTTAGAGACATAAGTAAACCTTTTTTGAAATGGAAGGAGTTTGTCTTTGCCAATTGTTCTCATGGTGAAAATCAATTCGAATAATTTGTCAAGAGCATCATTTTGTTGCTCTATACGATTCCCATAGGCACTTTATAAGCTGGTGGTACTACATATGGGGATACGAGAGTTTAGGACGTCAAGTCCATTATTAAAGGTGATTACTGTCTCTCTGGGAAGTTACGGCACAGTTTGTGATAAGAGCTCAGCGGCTTTGCCTCTCCGGTCCAGTCACTTCATTGAAACCTTATACGCAGGGACGTAAACGAATGTGATACGGACCCAACCAAAAAAAACACGGCACATAACGCCGTTGAAAGTGCCTTGGCCTGCCCAGCGACTGCTGCTATGCCCGAAGGCCTGCAGATTACGAGAGGTCGTGTGGTCAGCACGACGCGTCCTCTCGGCCGTTATTCTGGGTTTTCGAGACCGGGGCCGCCATCTCACCGTCAGATATCTCCTCAATTCTAATCACGTAGGCTGAGTGGACCTCGAACCAGCCCTCAGGTCGAGAGAAAATCCCTGACCTGGCCGGGAATTGAACCCGGGGCCTCCGGGCGAGAGGCAGGCACGCTATCCCCACACCACGAGGCCGGCACGGAGCCACCTAGCCAAAATAAAAGTTCGGGCCCCCTCGAATAAAATGTAAAACATATGAATAAATAATATTGCCATATTATATAAACAAAGGGATCATTCAATACTGTAAGATTATTAAATAAAGTTTGACTGCCTCCATAGCTGAACGGCTGAGCTGCTGAGATGTCATCCATACACCACTTGGCCGTTCGTGCTTAAAATAGGATTCATTTTTCGGTAACTACAGAACTATACTCTGTAACCGATACCGAAGTTTCGCTTATAATAATGTATTCGATTATAACACAGAACAGAAATATACGGGGAAAAAATAATATAACTGTTCAAATATAATCTGAAAATTATCAAATCCCACAACTGATTAAAATCCACAGCCTATGAGCCTGTTATTACCTTCGCTCGCTGAAAGAGACCTCGTTCGAAACTGTACGAATGATTATTGCTACACCAAATTCTTATTGGCATTGTACATTGTCGTCGAATAAATGCGTGACAGAAGTTAAACGTTCAGCAAAATTTGTGCATAATAAGATTTCAGGTGCACTGCACTTCAAGGTGTCATTTTCTATATAAATTATGGTATTTTGGTATCAATTTTCATTGCTGTAATGATTTTTAAATAATTTGATGCAGGTCTTTTGTGAGGAACACGCCGCGGTGTTGGGAGAGACGGTAAAGGCAAGCATTGTTTACAGCTGTGGTGTGTTACACTCAACACAGTGATGATAACAGCTGCTAGAAACAACCAAATGGCAATTCCTCTACGTACAAGTTGTAAAACGAACTATTTCCACTGATTCGACTGAGCATCTGCCTTTTACTAAAACTTATTGTTGACTTTCATAAAACGTACCCTAAAAAATTTGAACACTACATTTCTTTTACAATTGGCTTTACGTCGCACCGACACAGATAGGTCTGATGGCGACAGTGGGACAGGAAAGGTCTAGGAGTGGGAAGGAAGCGGCCGTGGCCTTAATTAAGGTACAATCCTAGTATTTGCCTGGTGTGAAAATGGGTAACCACGGAAAACCATCTTCAGGGCTGCCGACTGAGGGGTTCGAAGCCACTATCTCCCGCATGCCAGCTCACAGCTGAGCGCCCCTAACCACACGGCCAGCTCACCCGGTGTCGGAAACTTCGACCGTAATTTTCTTGGAAACGTTCGAGTTTCTACGGATAAGCCGAAACATATGTTCGCTTATTTCGGCCCCTTTTTCCCTGAGCGAAGTTTCAGGGAAATGAGTTTATTACACTTGGTAGGTTCCCTTCGTGAGTGGTTCACACGGTTGAGGCGCTGGCCTTCTGACCCCAATTTGCAAGGTTCGATCCTGGCTCAGTCCGGCGGTACTGTATTTGTAGGTGTTCAAACACATCAGCCTCGTGTAGGTAGATTTTCTGAAACGTAAAAGAACTCCTACGGGACAAAATTCCAGCACCTCGATGTCACCGAAAACCGTCAAAAAGTATTTATGGGACATTATTATTATAATCACCTGAGTGATGATATTCAGAGCACGACCGATGCTACGAAATTAGCTATTTAGTGGGTCAGTAGTGATGCAAGAACTCTTTCTGCCTCAGAGAGGAAATCAATATCACACTCCTCACTTTGTGTAGGTATTAGGACGCTTTACTTTTTTATAGTGGCTCTACGTCGCACCGACACAGATAGGTCTTATGGCGACGATGGGATAGGAACGCCTTAGGAGTTGGAAGGAAGCGGTCGTGGCCTTAATTAAGGTACAGCCCCAACATTTGCCTGGTGTGAAAGTGGGAAACCACGGAAAAACATCTTCAGGGTTTCCGACAGGACGCTTTATTTTAATGATTCCACAGGTCTTGGTGATTTCCCTACTTGAGGATCTAGCCAGCTTACAGACTAATGATCCGGGCTGAGGAGGGGAACCTGCCAAGTGTAACTAACCGAGAAGTGAGACGGAGTCTTCACTGGAAGCTGCATGTTGCTATGACCTGTGCCGACTGTGTGTAAATATTTTACTGTGTGACTACTACTCACTGATTTAAAAATATAAAATTAAATTAAAATGAAAAAAATATTAAAATATTCATGAAATAAAATGCTCAATCGTCGGACTATGCACTCACACTTAGTACTTACCTGATTACTTACACATACAATTGTTGATGGGCGCCAGGTACAAATAGATGTAACGATAATAGAATGAGAGTCTTGGATATCTCTAGGGTGTGGGGTAATAAGGTTACTTTGACAACATAATATATAGGTTCTGGTAAAAGGAGATTGGCGTTTGGTTTCCCCATTAAAATTTGAGGTTATCTGATCTACTATAGAAATGAAACAATTAATTAAATTTGGTAATGAACAAAATATATTCTTTAAAAATTGACTTTAATTAGTGATACCTCCTGCGATAACACAAATACATTGTAACTGAATTAAACTGTAGCCATTAAATTTGAAATCCTCTTGACCGGACATTTAAAAGTTATACAAGAAATTTATCCCTCACTGTTCACTTGACCGTACCTCGAACACTTTGAGTGTTATTACGACGTATTTCTTTGAGTTGGTGTCTGCTGTAGGTTTCTGAAGTCTAATTTGGTGATGTATCTTTTTTGTTTCACTCACGAGATATAGCATGGCTTGAAATTAGATTCACACTTGACAATCAATTTTACAAGTAATTCACTGATAACTGTTAGTCTGAATTACGACGACTCAATATTCGGCTGTGACCGCACTGACACAAAGACTCGACCGAACAGATATACGAAACACACTCCGAACATTTAATCCATATGGTGACTGACGACTAAGTATCCATTTGACTGCTGCTTCTCCATCTCACTGACTGACCAACTGTGGCCTTACTCTCCATACGACTATCCATCGACCAAGGCTCCATCCATCTGACTGACTACTACCATCTCAGTAGTACTCCGTATGGCAAGGCTCTGTATCCAACTGACTTCACCGACCATCTGTGGCCTCACACTCCAAATGACTGACTCCCGCTACAAGATCCAACCAGCTTATATAGCCATTAGTTGACACCCACACGTAATTTCTAAAAATAGTAATGATGTCACGCCCACCCAACTACAAATATTACATATTATGGTGAAATCGCCTAAGGTGATCTAGGTGTTTCCCTGAATATGAGCTCATCGCTAAGTGCATACAATGACAGAGCGATGACTCGACAGTTACGGTAGCACTATTGCACCATGTGTTGCAATGTCAAAAGCTTTCACGAAGCATATCCATATATGATATTAGGTAGTAAGTCTCACTTTGCATGGTTTTGATGCTAATATATATATATATATATATATATATATATATATATATATATATATAATAAATCAAACACAATAAAGCAAGCGATAATTATTTAATACATATCGAAATCAGATTATAGAACTGAATCAAACGATAATAATAGTTATAATAATAATAGTAATAATAATAATAATAATACAGATAAAATAACTATAATAGCAATAATAATAATAATAATACAGATGAATACTTGTAACGGAATTTGAACCGTTATAACTACAGTATTATGTAATTTGCATTGTGTAATGTATTTAAAATGGCATTCAATTTGTTACTGGTGTAGTGAAGTGCACAAGCTCATAGATGCGTACTTGTAATCCATTCACTGTGGTAAAGCTCTTGATGCCTGAAGAGTGGAATGTCATGGCGGTACTGGCACTTGAAACAATGGGCTGTGCAAGCTGCTATGGAGTTAGATATGAAGTCTTTCAAGGCTAGTAATACATTTATCCTTCTTCTTGCTGGCCTTGTCCTAATTGCTTAGGTTCTGCGCTATATTTTTATCACCGGATGCCTTTCCTGACTTCACTCTTATGATAGTGGCTTTACGACGCACCGACACAGATAGGTCTTATGGCGACGATGGAATAGGAAAGGCCTAGGAGCTGGAAGGAAGCAGCCATGGCCTTAATTAAGGTACAGCCCCAGCATTTTCCTGGTATGAAAATGGAAAACCACGGAAAACCATCTTCAGGGCTGCCGACAGTGGGATTCGAACCCAGTATCTCCCGGATGCAACAGTCATATGCAAAAGGATATGTTGACTATTGCGTATTTTTGTGGCGATATGTAAATGAACCTGTGTTCTAAGACGAACACAAGCACACAGCCCCGAGCTGGACGAATTAACTAATCGCAGTTAAAATCACTGGCCTGGAACCTCTGAACCGAAGACTAGTATTCTGACCACTCAGCTAAGGAGTCGGACTAGTAGTACATTTATTAACTCCTTTAAAAAACGCAACAGAATATCTTCTCGAAATATTAGAACATACATGTTAAAAAGGAACTTTCCATGCGAGGACGCATTTGTCCAAGAGATAAAGGAGCACATTATAATAATAACAACATTGAGGAGACAAATATTTACAATACAGATCAAACACGTTTTGAGTACGACTTCACGTTTTGAGTAAGACTTACTGGAAACAGGAATTTAAGACACGCAGGTGAAATAATGATGCCGGCCGCACGGTGTAGGGGTAGCGTGCCTGCCTCTTACCCAGAGGCTCCGGGCTCGTTCCCGGCCAGGTCAGGGATATTTACTTGGATCTGAGGGCTGTTTCGAGGTCCACTCAGCCTACGTGACTGCAACTGAAGAACTATCTGACAGTGAGATAGCGGCCCCGGTCTAGAAAACAGAGAATAACGGCCGAGAGGATTCGTCGTTGTCCTGACCACATGACATCTCGCAATCTGCAGGCTTTCGGTCTGAGTAGCGGGAACTTGGTAGGCCATGGCCCTTCGGGGCTGTTGTACCATGGAGTTTGGTTTGGTTTCTCAGGTGAAATAATATGTGAGGGAGTTGTACAGTCTATCGCTTCTCATACACTGTGCATATTCTTGTCTCATCGGTGCGTATACTTGGATGAATACTGTGCTTCCAATAAAATAATGGTGATTAGGAAAACGTGTGGTTGAACAGATAAGATTATATACACCACCAAACATGAGAGTAGAATGTATCGGTAGTGGCAAAATGACGCTGAATTATTTAATTTTATGGCTGCAAATTATTTTGTAGCCGGAGTTACGAGGCTGTCCCTTCTTATTACGAAATCTTGGTCGGGATGGACAAATCCTAAACTACTAACAAATGCATTGCGCGAAAACGATGGCAAATTTCAGTTAAAAGTTAATTGCAACCAAAACCAACAATGTACATCCAACCATTCGGGATTTTTTTCCTGTCAATATATTTGCCAGATAACTCCAAGACAGTGTTCGATGTAACGAGAATGGTACCCTATACCTTCATGATTAATCATGAAAATGCACGCTCAACTGATTCATCCTAATATAAACCAATGATTCCCTATGCGTGGCAAGCAACATGTTTTATGCCTATTGCTTCTCGTGTTCGTTATCCAAATGTTCTAGACATTCGTTTTCATGTATCAGAAAGCTGCGTTTTAGAAAACTGTGATGAAAATGCGTTCATGGCATGTTTGTGGTGCGATAATAAGCTGTGCAACGAACATTGCGTTCTACAGCTGTATTACCGTGAAGTGACCTCGTCACATTACATTTTCGTTTCACGGATAATTTATACTTATTATTATGATTATTATTATTATTATTATTATTATTATTATTATTATTATTATTATTATTATTATTATTATGTTCAAATAATGTACATGTTCCGATAGGAATTGAGCAGAGATAAGATTTTAAACGTAATTCCTGTCTTACAGTTTTTCAAAAGGCGCTTTAGGTTGCGTAACTACGGGGCCAGTTCAAAGTTTTCCTTTCAATAACTTGAGATAGACGGAGTTCCGAAACAAACTATTTCACGGATGTTACTTTTCCTTCAATGCACGTATTATTACTAACTTCCATGAAAATCGGTAACGGGAAATTTTTGGGGCTCCCACGTCAGCAGTTCTCTAACGTGCTAGAACCCATCGACACGAGTTGTTGCATTTAAACGTCCTAAAATGTAATCGAAAAACGACATGAACTGTCTGGGGGCGTGATAACCGAGTGACATAGTCACAGGCTCCTTTCCAAGGTAGCCACAGTTCGAATTCCAACCAATGCATGAGGGTTTTATGAAAGTGATCGGATTCCACGCAAAACTGGAAGTGATCGTGACATAAACTGTCACTTAAAACTACAAGCTTCATTTGCCTAACGTCCACGTAGTTTCTCAAAGAGGAAACAAAGATAATTAACTTGAGTGAAAATTTTCAGATTTCCAAAGGCGGACATAATAAAGAAATGCATTCGTCACCTCATTGATCTGAAGTGTTCCCTTGGAAAAATTGAGTTTTCGTTCCGTGATCGTGACCGGTCAATTGATTCTACAAATCAATGAAATTATATTGACGTAGTAACATCACTGAGGAGCACTGATAAAGAATTTGGCACCTAGCACCAAAGTGTAACTGGACACCTGGATCTTAACTCTGTGGGTCACTGCTGGTGAACGATTGGTGGTTGGTCGTACACTGGCCATTCAAGCATTCTCTGTCATATTTATTTCATATCCTAAAACCACAATATGATATGGTTTAGAAATTATATTTTGCATCAGACAGGTCAATAATAAACACTCCCCGAAATGACTAGGCTACATTTTACACTGCATTTTCAGAGCAAGGAACCGGAGCACACTGTGACACGTTAAGGAGGTACGCGGCAATGAGTGCTGGTCCAAATCTCGTTCGCCATTTTTTCTATAGAGCCACAGTCATCTCATAAAATCATCGCCAAAAATCAGAAACAAACCTCCATATATTTTGCTAGTTTGATTGGTTCACTAACTTCCAACAGTTACTAATAGGTTGATAGTACGAAATAAACCAAATGTTAATACATTTTCAAACGACAGATATAAATTATTACTTGGCTGTGAGTAATTACTTTCTATATAAAGGAGATTTGATAGACAAAAATATTCCTTTCTTCAGCTTAATCTAGCCTACTCTATGGTCATTATATCCAGTATGGTTCATTCTTTTTTTTATTTTGGAGGGGGCTTAAGGCTAGATGCCCTTCCTGAACCCACGTTATTTTTCAGGTGAAAGTGAAAGTTCCAACCGAAGATCCATCAGAATTCGAACTCTGGCGTCCGGAGAGTCATCAGGTAAGCCACTGCGCTAATCGCATTCCCCATCATTTGAATATAAGAACGTATATATTGCGAAATACATTTTAATAAGCACGTGAGATGGCTTAAGGGTAAAAATAGACGAAAATGAATTATTTATTTTGGAAACTAATATCACCTTTCTGTGGATAGTTAATTATAGGGAAAATGCTTGGTTTAAATAATTATTCCCCATAAACTGCAAGTGATCGTGAAATTACGCTGAAAATTCTAGGTAAAGCTACAATTTTATAGCAGAAATATTTCTTTTTATTCAGTTTATCTGAATGGTTTTTCTATTTATTCCTTTGTAAGGGATCAGCCGAGGGTAAATGATGAATGGTCGCTGGTTTCTAGATTATGAAACAAACTTTGTCATGAAATTGTTTTGTATAAGTAAATACCTGTGCATCATAACTTCAAACATTACTGCCAGGCTTCCATAGAACAAAATAAGATAGAATCAGATGTTGGCATTCCAGTTCGTTACTTCCTCACGCCTTAAGGTCGATAGCCAATCAAATAAACAACGGATGAAGGACCATAATAAATGTCTACTTTTCTCTTTCTTGGTACTCCTTGTGCTGTTAGGTGTCGGAGTCGTTCAGCCTCCTTGCAAAATGCTTTCTTGACTTAGAATTAGGCCCTAATCTGGTTCCGTTTAGGAGTAGTTGGGAAACGTTCCAATTTTTAAGGAGCATAACTATGGCTCCAATTTTTAGAATAAGAATATGTGGAAACAAACCATTAATTCCAAGGAATTCAAGAAGTATGTAGGGAATTGAAGTTGCTAGCTTTCATTTTCAGTATTAATTTGTTGACGCTAGTATATGGTTTTGAATTACCGGCTATAAGCCCAATGACTCCGAATGCATTCCCCTCTTGAACATACTGGTAATTTCCACAGCATCCTTCCGTCTCCATGCCCTTTGTCGTCAAGAGTCTGGCATAAGTGCTGTCCGTATGTCATCCACAAACGTGATAATACGCCATTCAACAAACCCCCAGCTAAGATGTTGGATGATACACCTTCAAACTTCAACGCAATGACGATTCTCTGGTGGAACATGGCAAATCGGTCGGAATGATCTTAATTAGGAATGGCAACTTTCAAGAAAATGATAGCTTTCGCAGAAGTGAACATTTTGCTATAAATTTCAATTACGATATCATCATGTGATAAAATTCTGGCTGGTAATCCAATAACATTTGATCCGTCACCGTATACAGAGGAGCAGTCACCGTTACCGAATTCTTGGAAACCAAATCAGCGAATTCCATTTCTTTTGTGGTTTTGCCCGCAAATGTTTATGTAAGTGAAGTGGCGCATTTTGAAAAGTGTTCAAAGAGGAGATTATTTAACACAATTATAAATAAATACGGTCTAGAAAACCAAGAATAACGGAAGGGAGGATTCGTCGTGCTGACCACATGACCCCTCGTAATTTGCAGGCCTTCAAGGCTGAGTAGCGTTCGCTTGGTAGGCCATGGCCCTTCGGCCATAGGTGTAAGACAGCCGTGCACAATCTCAGCCCAAAACATTGCACCACCATCTCTGAATGCATTCACCTCTTGAACATACTGGTAATCTCCACAGCATCCTTTCGTCTCCAAGCCCTTTGTCGTCAAGAATCTGACTTAAGTGCTGTCCGTATTTCATCCGCAAACATGATAATACGCCATTAAACAAACCCCCAACTAAGATGTTGGATGACTCACCTTCATCTCTCAACGCAATGACGATTCTCTGGTGGAACATGGCGAATCGGTCGGAGTGATCTTAACTGGGCACTATGCAGCCGATTACGTAAAGTTTGTGTGGATACACAGACCAGTGCAGTCCATAAGAAGTCATCTCGTAATAATTTAGCTGTCGGAAGTTGGTCTACTCTGCGTTGTTACACGGATATACCGATCTTGAGGTGGCGTTGTCACCCTCGGTCTATCAGTCACATCGTTGGTCTCACGGTACCTCTTCCACAGTTTTGATACTGCACTTTGGGTAATCGCTAGGATGCATGATACTACTACTCAACAAATCTCCCGTCCTGAGAGACGGGTTTACCATCTAAGAGGCCTGTCTCCCCCTTCAGGGGGATTCGGTAAAGCCTGGGAAATTCATATTGCACATGAAGCGTAAACACTAGCTTAAGCTCGTACTGACACTACCAGTCTTCACCTGCAATGACATACCGTCGGTAGATGCAGAGTGGGTCTCGGCCCACAAGTGGCCACAGCTGGTCTGTGGTCCAACAGCTCTGCACTCTGACCGGCCAACTGAGCAGAGGAAGGGTGGCCAAGACTTTACCGTGGCTCTACGCCTCTGTATTCAGGAGATGGGAAAGGGCTCTACTTCATGGTTGGTCCCCACCGTCGGCCGTTCTGAGAATGGTTTTCTGTGGTTTTCCATTCTCCTGCATTAAGGCGAATACCGGGACAGTTCCTCATGTAGGCCACGTGGTTTCCCACTTTCACACCAGGCAAATATTGGGTCTGAAAGTTTATTAAGACCACGGTCAGTTTCCTCCCAGTCTTACCGCTGTCCTATCTCATGATGATGCTTGCTGTTTAAAGGGGCCTAACCCTAACTCATCATTACCATAAAAACCTCCCTGAGTCAGTGCGACGTAAAACATATCGAAAAAAAAAAAGATCGATGTATGGTCGCTCAAAGAAAGAATGAGCACATGATATAGGCCTATTCCTCCTGCATAATATTTTATCAGACTTAATTTTATTTATTATCAAAATACAATTCTCCTCCCATGTAGATACTAACCCAGTGAATCCCACAACAAGCATTATATGTATAGATTCAAAGTTTCTTAGAAAAGTGTACCCGAGAGGAACAACGCCATGCACTCGTTCCTTTCTTGAACAAATGAACATAGTCATTATTATAAACATAAGTATGTAATGTACTCTTGCTACATTAAATCACTTTATATCTTTATTGTTAATGAATGCTATTTCTCTACCTAAAATAGTAACCCACCCAAAAAATAAGTACATGAATCAGAGTACACCCGACTAATATGATCGTAATTGGCATCAGTGAGCCGCCACTGTATGCACAGAGAAAGGGACCTACGGGTTTTAAAAGTTTGGCTAGCGGTATAGTCGTGAAAACAGGCCTAATAAGACCGCACAACCGCTGACTTGCCTGAATGAAAGCACCCATCAGTAGTATAGCACTGGACAATGACTACGTACATAGAAGAAGAAGCGCAATTTCAGCACCAATACATTATCTCTTTACAGTAAATAAAATCGTCTTTCTGTCTGTGCTTTTTAATTTTAACTGATGGTTGATTTTTATTGCCGTACAGTCTTCTTCAGTTTCATTTTTATATATCCGTTTGTTACAGTATCACGGGAAGATGGAACTCTAAATTTACGATAAGATCAAGTAAAATCTTACCTACGTGCTGTTCAAAAACGTTTAGCCGTAGTGGGGGCGGGGGTCTGAGAGAGCTTAAAACATAAAACTCGATATACATCTCCTGTGAGTGGTTTTACAGGAAATTCCTCATGACAAAATGTGTTTAGAATATTACTTGCGGAAAAGGTTTTTCTGTCACAATGAATGGTAGAACTACTGCACGCACTCACCAAACTTAATAGCGTTATTAGGAAGTAGAATCTTACATGAAATTCCTTTCAGAAGGGAGATGTGTTCATTGCGATGTCTTGGAACCCTCCATCCCACCCCAAACACCACATTTACTTTTATAACCTAAGGAAGAAGAGCACTCGCCGTTGTCCATTGCTGAACTACAAACTTACATTCCTGCTGGTCAGCGTAAACCCGCATGTGACGGCATTCACATCAATCATAGTAACTAGATTGTATTACCAACCCCGGCAGAATAAAAGCACAAGAAACAGTACATATAAAGGAAACAGTGCTGAATACAGGATAGGAATAATTTATATCAAACTTACCTTAATGCAGACGGGTGTATAGTGCTGCAGCGGCGATAAGGAATTCTTGCACTCTCTGTTCTAGGGGGGAAGGAGCTTTTGAACAGGGATTCGTTAAAATATCCCACGAAGTTCCCAAATGCGCAGTAATACACTGACTGACAGAACAAATGCAACACCAAGAAGGAGTGGTCAGAACTTTATGCCAATTGCAGGGTAGACTGACGTCACTGAGGTATGCTCATGATGTGAAATGCGCCGCTGTGCTGCGCACGTAGCGAACGATAAATGGGACACGGCGTTGGCGAATGGCCCACTTCGTACCGTGATTTCTCAGCCGACAGTCATTGTAGAACGTGTTGTCGTGTGCCACACGACACGTGTATAGCTAAGAATGCCAGGCCGCCGTCAACGGAGGCATTTCCAGCAGACAGACGACTTTACGAGGGGTATGGTGATCGGGCTGAGAAGGGCAGGTTGGTCGCTTCGTCAAATCGCAGCCGATACCCATAGGGATGTGTCCACGGTGCAGCGCCTGTGGCGAAGATGGTTGGCGCAGGGACATGTGGCACGTGCGAGGGGTCCAGGCGCAGCCCGAGTGACGTCAGCACGCGAGGATCGGCGCATCCGCCGCCAAGTGGTGGCAGCCCCGCACGCCACGTCAACCGCCATTCTTCAGCATGTGCAAGATCGACCAGAACAATTTCCCGTCGTTTGGTTGAAGGAGGCCTGCACTCCCGGCGTCCGCTCAGAAGACTACCATTGACTCCACAGCATAGACGTGCACGCCTGGCATGGTGCCGGGCTAGAGCGACTTGGATGAGGGAATGGCGGAACGTCGTGTTCTCCGATGAGTCACGCTTCTGTTCTGTCAGTGATAGTCACCGCAGACGAGTGTGGCGTCGGCGTGGAGAAAGGTCAAATCCGGCAGTAACTGTGGAGCGCCCTACCGCTAGACAACGCGGCATCATGGTTTGGGGCCCTATTGCGTATGATTCCACGTCACCTCTAGTGCGTATTCAAGGCACGTTAAATGCCCACCGCTACGTGCAGCATGTGCTGCGGCCGGTGGCACTCCCGTACCTTCAGGGGCTGCCCAATGCTCTGTTTCAGCAGGATAATGCCCGCCCACACACTGCTCGCATCTCCCAACAGGCTCTACGAGGTGTACAGATGCTTCCGTGGCCAGCGTACTCTCCGGATCTCTCACCAATCGAACACGTGTGGGATCTCATTGGACGCCGTTTGCAAACTCTGCCCCCAGCCTCGTACGGACGACCAACTGTGGCAAATGGTTGACAGAGAATGGAGAACCATCCCTCAGGACACCATCCGCACTCTTATTGACTCTGTACCTCGACGTGTTTCTGCGTGCATCGCCGCTCGCGGTGGTCCTACATCCTACTGAGTCTATGCCGTGCGCATTGTGTAACCTGCATATCGGTTTGAAATAAACATCAATTAGTCATCCGCGCTGTCTCTGTTTTTTCCCCAACTTCCATCCCTTTCGAACCACTCCTCCTTGGTGTTGCATTGTCACTGTCAGTCAGTGTAATAATTTCGTGGGGCTATTTCTAGCCGAGTGCAGCCCTTGTAAGGCAGAACTTCCGATGAGGGTGGGCGGCATCTGCCGTGTGTAGGAAACTGCGTGTTATTGTGGTGGAGGATAGTCTTATGTGTGGTGTGTGAGTTGCAGGAATGTTGGGGACAGCACAAACACCCAGCCCCCGGGCCATTGGAATTAACCAGTGGAGGTTAAAATCCCCGACCCGGCCGGGAATCGAACCTGGGACCCTCTGAACCGAAGGCCAGTACGCTGACCATTCAGCCAACGAGTCGGACAAATGCGCAGTTATCGCCTTTAAACACTCACAAGGAAACATCGGCAATGGTTAAGTCACCGATCGCGATGAAACTTGGAAAACACATTGAGGTACACGTAAAAATGATCTCAGCATCAATTTTGGGAGCCAACATTCATTAGGGCGTTAACTAAGGCGCCTAAAAGTTGCGACATTTCAAGTTCGGCGCGAACGGCGATGAATACCTGCTGGTCAATGCTTAGCCAGCACACTGTCTGCTTTGTGCCACACCTCTGCACCTCCTCCCCTACACACCTCCCCCCCTCCTTCTGGTTCGCCGACCGCACGTTTCCCTTCTCCTCGCGCCTGCCCGTTTGCTTAGCTGTCGAGGAGAACCGGTGCTACACTTTGCGTACTCAATAATAATAATATTATTTGCTTTACGTCCCACTAACTACTTTTTAAGGTCTTCGGAGATGCCGAGGTGCCGGAATTTACTCCCGCAGGAGTTCTTTTACGTGCCAGTAAATCTACCGACACGGGGCTGTCGTATTTGAGCACCTTCAAATACCACCGGACTGAGCCAGGATCGAACCTGCCAAGTTGGGGTAAGAAGGCCAGCGCCTTAACCGTCTGAGCCACTCAGCCCGGCTTGCGTACTCTATCAGCTTTCCTCATATCTCTCCTTTGTGATTTCCACATTGTATTAGTCAGGTTACATTTTCTGTAATGTTTATGAAAACGTTTGCACCTGGCGAGTTGGCCGTGCGGTTAGAGGCGCGCGGCTGTGAGCTTGCATCTGGGAGATAGTGATCCCACTGTCGTCATCCCTGAAGATGGTTTTCCGTGGTTTCCCATTTTCACATCAGGCAAATGCTGGGGTTGTACCTTAATTAAGGCCATGGCCACTTCCTTCCAACTCCTAGGCCTTTCCTATCCCATCGTCGCCATAAGACCTATCTGTGTCGGTGTGACGTAAAGCAATAAAAAAGTATGGTGCCTGTTGTTAATTTTGTTTTGTTTCGGTTTTCTTTTCACTATTTTTTAATGTTTCGAATAGACCAAAGATTGTTTTTGTTTACTATCAGTTATTGACGGGGAGATTGCCCGATGTGATGTATACGGAGTCATTTATTGTGTTGCCTTGTAATTGTTTGTTGTTGTACCACTTTGTACAATAGCCATTTAACTTTTTGCCTCCGCCTCTGTGGTGTAGTCGTTAGCGTGATTAGCTGCCACCCCCGGAGGCCCGGGTTCGATTCCCGGCTCTGTCACGAAATTTGAAAAGTGGTACGAGGGCTGGAACGGGGTCCACTCGGCCTCGGGAGGTCAACTGAGTAGAGGTGGGTTCGATTCCCACCTCAGCCATCCTGGAAGTGGTTTTCCGTGGTTTCCTACTTCTCCTCCAGGCAAATGCCGGGTTGGTACCTAACTTAAGGCCACGGCCGCTTCCTTCCCTCTTCCTTACCTGTCCCAGCCAATCTCCTCATCCCTCCACAAGACCCCTGTTCAGCTTAGGAGGTGAGGCCGCCTGGGCGAGGTACTGATCATTCTCCCCAGTTGTATCCCCGACCCAAAAGTCTGAATCTCCAGAACACTGCCCTTGAGGCGGTAGAGGTGGGATCCCTCGCTGAGTCCGAGGGAAAAACCGACCCTGGAGGGTAAACAGATTACGAACGAACGAACTTTTTGCGTATGTAACTGTCATTATACCCAGAAGACTGTATTGTGATACTTTAATATCGGTACTTGTTGAATACATAGACCTTCGTCAGCTATAACGCAAAAGTACCGGTAAAGTAAGACTACAGGTCTGCCTGTGATTACTGTATATCTACTGCATATATAAATGCACATCTTTTTTTTTTTATTTTTCAAGGCTTTTCTTATTACGTCAAACTTTACTACATTCCATGTCATACTCATATCAAAGTTGCCGATGCATTACATTGACTTATATTCGACAACCATTGCTGCAATTGAAACGTGTTGTGGCTGTCACTGCAAAACATAAATAAATCGTTCAGTACAAGCACAAATAAAAACATTCTACCTATAGGCCTATTCCTTACACCAGATTACGCAATACAAAAATGCCAGTAGTTTCAAACTCGGAGTTTATAATTGTTGTTGTTGTCGTCCGCGATGTCGTTTCGTTATGACACAACTGATCGCGTACACAAAATGGGTGGGGGAAGGGGACATAAAAAGAAGATCTGGACCTGTAACCAGGTTATGATATCCCGAGGTACCGAATCTCATTACATTCATTGAGATCCTCTACCCGGGTACGTAATTTCTTCAAATAAAAAGGTATTTAACGTTGTTTAAAGGTGTGAGGTTTATTTAGTGATGGGTGATTTAATTAATTCCATACTTATGTCCATTCTAAAGGACACTACCGACAGCTTTGTGGCGTTTTAGAAGTAAATAACAATTTAAGCGGAGGTAGGACGCGGTACCCCATCCTACGTTTGATCACGCCTGGTGGTACTTAACTCGGAGTTGTACCCACGAATGTGACAACTCACCGCAATTAGCAGGAATGAAAATATAACATTTGAATAAAATATGGGTATATTAGTTTAGGTTATTTATTACCATTAGGCATGAAATGGGACGTTATTTAAAGGATTTCAATAATTATAGCACGAAAAGAAGCTAAGTATAGAGCCGGTCCCGTTCAACAGCTAAGCAGCCGGCAGGCGGAGGCAGAAGGGAAACGTGCGCTGGCGAACCAGTTGGAGGGGGGGAGGAGAAGGTGCAGAGGTGTGTCTCCAGGCACACAGTGTGCCGGTTTAGCATTGGCTAGCAGGTATTCATTGTTGATCGCGCGGAACTTGAAATGTCGCAAATTTTAGTCCCCTTAGTTAACGCCGTAATAAATGTCGGCACCCAAAATTGTTCCTGACTTTTTTTGCGTGTTCCTCAATGTGTTTTCCAAGTTTCATCGCGATCGGCGACTTAACCATTGCCGATGTTCCCTTGTCAGTGTTATGAAAAAGTACTCGAAAATGTTGTAATACACCTTTGCACCACTAGACCCTATAGAATGCGTTATAATCCCCCCACGTCAATCTCAAGTATGAAGAATGTATTACCAGTGCAGACCAATGGTGTCTGAACAAGGGAAACTACCAGGCGGAACTAGAGGCCTATTGTCTCCAAATCACTGCTCTTGTCCACCCCTACCCTAACCTATCCAGACTAATGGTTTTGACCACCCCTACCTTAACCTATCCATACCAATGGCTTGTCCACCCCTACCTTAACCTATCCAGACGAATGTTTTTTCCACCCCTACCCTAACCTATCCAGACGATTTTATCCACCCCTAACCTAACCAATCCAGACCAATGATCTTGTCCAGGCCAATGGTGTTTCTACAGGAAATTAGAGGCCTAACACCGCTTCGTGGCGGCTCTGACCTGGGAACTTACGCCCCCAGACACCCTTTGCTTGCCCCAAATCACTGGTCTTGTCCACCCCTACCCTAACCAATCCAGACAAATCATCTTGTCTGGGCCAATCTTGGTTAGACAGTTTTAGAGCCGCCGCGAACCTCATTTGCTTGTCCCCAAATCACTAGTCCTGTCCACCCATATCCTAACTAGTTCTTAACTAGAAAGGTTGGCCGCCTTGTCGACCGCCCCGACCACGTCCACAGACATATAGATCTAGACTGGCAATGAGCAGCACGATTCTGAAGCCGGAAGCGTGCGGCCGCCGCCAATTTCCCAATGCATTTATGTAAAACAGTGCCCGAAACGGGAATACTGGACAGGAGATAATTATAATAATTAAAAGCACATAGAAATAAGAACAATACTACTGATTAATTAGACCTATTAGGTCCTTTATTTTACTGTTTAAAAAAGAAACAATGGTATATCAATTTACAAATGCTTTAAAATAGCCAGCCTGCTCTAGACATATCTATGGTCAAATCTATTTTCATTCACTCTCTTACTGTCCTTCTGATTCCAACTTAGTAGGTTCGATCCTGGCTCAGTCCGGTGGTATTTGAAGGTGCTCAGATACGCCAGCCTCGTGTCGGTAGATTTACTGGCACGTAAAAGACCTCATGCAAGACTAAATTCCGGCACCTTAGCGTCTCCGAAAACGTTAAAAGTAGTTAGTGGGCCGTAACGCCAATAACATCATTATTGTTAGTGCCTATTATTATTATTATTATTATTATTATTATTATTATTATTATTATTATTATTATTATTATTGTCCGACTCATTGACTGAATGGTCAGCGTTGAGGCCTTCGGTTCAGAGGGTCCCGGGTTCAATTCCCGACCGGGTCAGGGATTTTAATCGTCTCTAATTAATTCTTCTGGCTCGGGGACTGGGTATTTGTGTTTGTCCCAACACCTTCCTCTTCATATTAACAAACTACAAACCACCACAGAAACACGCAATAGTGATTACATCCCTCCATATAGGGTTGCGTCAGGAAGGGCATCCGGCCGTAAAACATGGCCAACCGAGCTCGATAGCTGCAGTCGCTTAAGTGCGGCGAGTATCCAGTATTCGGGAGATAGTAGGTTCGAACCCTACTGTCGGCAGCCCTGAAGATGGTTTTCCGTGGTTTCCCATTTTCACACCAGGCAAATGCTGGGGCTGTACCTTAATTAAGGCCACGGCCGCTTCCTTCCCACTCCTAGCCCTTTCCTGTCCCATCGTTGCCATAAGACCTATCTGTGTCAGTGCGACGTGACACAAGTAGAAAAAAATGGCCAAATCTCCATGTGCGACACAGTTCGCACCCGCGACCCCACAGGTGTGGGAAAAGCGGTAGGAAAAGAAGAAGAATGTTATTACTATTAGGTACTAATAAGGCGATAGCATACGTGTCCATTGGGTTTTAATCTGAAGCATGTGAGCTTAGCCTTAAAAACAAGTTTGTTTCGTACAACTGAGCTGTGACTTCATTAGGTATGTTCCATTTCAAAACTGAGCTTAAACCATTACATGTATTTGGTCTGAAACACATCTCAGGAAGTTACACGTGAACAACATCTTTCGTAGGAACGTAGGCCCACAGATTACCCCTATTCTTAAAAGAAATGAATGGATAAGAATGTTCTTTTTGTACAACTACTTCCTTAGAAGTATCACATTGGAGAGAATTAAAAAAAGCATCTCTACCACAAGTTCTGAGATATACGGTATTCAAATAATATTCTGTTATAATAAACCTAACACCTATTTATATTTATGCAACATTACTCATCCTTCCATTCTACTTATAATAGTATTTTTGACATCTTTAGGCTACAACATATCTTTAAAGATGTGTTAGTATGTATCATCATCATTTATCGTTTTCATTCCCCACCCAAAGGGCGGAGCGGGCCCCTTAGATCGTAACGCGATTGCTCGGGCCTAGAGAGGTGAAGATAACTTAGAGATGGGATAAATGAAAAAGGTGGGTAAGCGATTTGACAGATCGAAGGAGGAAGGGCTACGCTGCTGGTAATGAAAAAGCATGGGCATTAGGCGTGAAGTTTTAAGGAAGATGGGAAAAGTGAAGATTTACACAAGAGTGGCGGTTTGGAAGTTGCTGGGAAGGGTGAGGTGGTGAAATGTTGAGACGATGTGGTAGAGAACAGTTGTGAAGTATCTAAGATGTTCAAGTGTTGGCGGTGGGGTAAAGAGATATTCAGATGGTGAGAAGATGGGCGGACGGAGTGTGGAGGTTGAAAGGAAGGATGATCTGGCCGGGTGTAACGATGTGGTGTAGGTATGGGATATCTAGAGCGGGGAGGAGAACGAGAAGGTTCGACTTTATGAAGACGGCCGTAGAGGGTTGCACCGTTGGCTATGAGTTGGTCGACGGCTGCTGCAATATATAGTTGAAGACGCACTAAGTACGTGGGGCCATAGCCGTTGAAAATATGGGAGGCCTTCCGGACTGGAATGGCGTGAAGACGAAGGTGTCGTTGAACTTCTGTTGCTGGAAGGAGAGGGTCGACGCCCCGAACGACACAGCTGTAGACAGCAGTAGTGGATGAGGTTGACGGCGGTGATGACAGTTGGCTGGCGGCTGCTGCTGGTGCGGTTGTAGACGGTGGTGCTGATATTGCATCAGTTGGTGGTCTGAGTTGGTTTGAGTCGGACCGTTGAACATCGTGTTGAGTAGGAGGAGGAGGAAACGTCATGATGGGGAATGGATGAGACAGAATGGTAGTGGTGGCAGGAACGGTAGAGACGGCGGGAACGAAGATGGTAGTGGTGATAGGTGTGGTGGTAGTGGTAGCTGGGACGATGGCAGAATAAGACGATGTCAACGGCGGTGTAGCAGTTGTAGACATAGCAGGCGCTGGGTCCATCAGCAGGGCGGGACGACGTGAAGTGTATATGTAGTCCGGTCTAGGGAAGTGCAGTAGTGATGACATTTTCGAAGAGACCAGATTGGAGTGGATCGAGGACTTAAGTGAATATAGTCGACTTCCAATCGTGGTGTCAGCCTTTGTGCTTTGGGCTCGGCGGAGTGCGAGTTATAGATGAGGCGTCACCCCGGCCGAAAAAAATACAGAATCGATGTGTGTGATGTAGTATGTATTTAGTTTTAGTAACTAGAGGCTATTAGTGCCGTATATTATTTGCTAGTGCTTCACTGAGTTTGGTCAGATTTTACCACATGGGATTGTAAATAAAGGGTACAGATCTCTGCACGTGGTTATGAGGGTATTTAGGAATTGTAGTAAGGCTCTAAAGGAGAGGGCATATAAGTCTCATGTAAGACCCCAAATAGAGTATGGTTCCAGTGTATGGGGCCCTCACTAGGATTATTTGATTCAAGAACTGGAAAAAATCCTTAGAAAAGCAGCTCGATTAGTTCTGGGTGATTTTCAACAAAAGAGTAGCGTTAGAAAAATGTTGCAAAGTTTGGGCTGGGAAGACCTGGGAGATAGAAGACGAGCTGTTCGACTAAGTGGTATGTTTTGAGCAGTCAGTGGAGAGATGGCGTGGCATGACATTAGTAGACGAATAAGTTTGAGAAGTGTCTTCAAAGTAGGAAAGATCACAATATGAAAAGTTGGAATTCAAGAGGACAAATTTGGGCAAATATTTGTTTATAAGAATGGGAGTTAGGGACTGGAATAACTCACAAAGGGAGGTGTTCAATAAATTTCCAATTTATTTGCAATCATTTAAAGAAAGGGTAGGAAAAAACAGATAAGGAACCTTTTTTTGCTATTTGCTTTACGTCGCACCGACACAGATAGGTCTTATGGCGACGATGGGACGGGGACGGCCTAGGAATGGGAAGGAAGTGGCCGTGGTCTTAATTAAGGTACAGCCCCAGCATTTTCCTGGTGTGAAAATAGGAAACCACGAAAAACCATCTTCAGGGCTGCCGACAGTGGGGTTCGAACCTACTATCTCCCGGATGCGAGCTCACAGCTGCGCGCTCCTATCCGCACGGCCAACTCGCCCGGTGGATAAGGAATTAGCCTCCTGGGTAAGGGAAGGGTGTATCCTGCCCGAAGGTAGGTCCGAACCTCCGAAGGAGGTGTGCCTGAGCCGGAGTTTACGTACGGTAGGGTGGCCGGTTCCTTTCCGCTCCTCCATTCCCTTACACCCCACTAACAGAACGTGGCAACGCATCCAAATTTGGACCACGCCCAGTGTTGCTTAACTTCGGAGATCTCACGGGATCCGGTGTTTCAACACGGCTACGGCCGTTGGCTGCCACCTGGGCGACTGCCCTAAAGTCAGATCAGTAGTGATTGATTGACCGCGACCACTATTATTCAATTACTAACATAACCAAAACAAAATCTTAACCTACTGTATAACCAGTGTTATACCGACATTTTTTTCTAGTTGCTTTACGTCGCACCGACACAGATAGGTCTTATGACAACGATGGGACAGGAAAGGGCTAGGTGTGGGAAGGAAGCGGCTGTGGCCTTAATTAAGGTACAGCCCCAGCATTTGCCTGATGTGAAAATGGGAAACCACTGAACACCATTTTCAGGGCTGCCGACAGTGGGGTTCGAACCTACTATCTCCCGAATACTGGATACTGGCCGCACTTAAGCGACTGCAGCTAACGAGCTCGGTACCAACATTATTATTATTATTATTATTATTATTATTATTATTATTATTATTACACCGCACTCCATCACAAGTTGGCTAACGCCAACAAGTATACATCGTAAGGAAGTGATCTCTGTCTCCTACATAATAATTGGGCATCTTTAATAGTTGATTTAATTGCATTAATAACTAGGTAACAAGTGTACATGAGAACATGTAAACCACTTATCGGTGTACTGAAATTCCAATTCCTTCCTTCTTCTTACCTCATGAATACGAAAAACAACACCCAAACACTACGCAGGTCTTCGCCAATGTGCCACACAGTAGTTTGCCGAATAATTAATGCAAAATATACATAAAAATTGCATAAAACAAAACTGCACATAATACGGTAACACACATGTTTACAGTAGGTGTGTAGTGACGTAAGATGGCGGCGGCCGCAAGTTTCGGCTTCACTAGCACCAATGCTACGAGATAGAGCGCTGCCAGTCTATCTATATATATAAAACTAGCAAGATACCCGTGCTTCGCTACGGTATTATACTGAAATTTATAATTGAATGCTTATTGTTTTAGATATATAATCCGCCGAAATTCGCGGTCTGACTCGTTTTCTGCGAGAACCCACCAAAATTCCCGATCTGACTCGTTTTCTATTAGATTACGGCATGTTTCCTCCCATTTTTCAATCTTCTTTTCCAGCAATCGATTTCGTACTTCCCGGGCTAGGCTCAGGTATTCCTCCCGGTCAGTTGGGCCCGTAAATCTTTGCCATCTTTTCCTATAATCATTTTTAATATGGATAAAATCCTTCAGGAGATCCGGCGTGGTGTCATATTGGGTGCCTAGAAGGCACTGAACCCGCGGCCGGACTGCATTCTTAGTCATTACCCGTCCAGGAGCCGTTTCCAGCGCGGTCCGCACATTTGACGACGGTCCGGAACATTATTATTATTATTATTATTATTATTATTATTATTATTATTATTATTATTATTATTATTATTATTATTATTATTATTATTATTATTATTATTATTATTATTATTATTATTATTATTATTATTATTATTATTATTATTATTATGTGTTGCTGGAATGGATGATGACAGGAACACCGGAGTATCCGGAGAAAAACCTGTCCCGCCACCGTTTTGTCCAGCACGAATGTCACATGGAGTGAACGGGATTTGAACCACGGAACCCAGCTGTGAGAGGCCGGCGCGCTGCCGAGGATCCTTATAAGTACATTAAGAACAGTAAAATCAATTGGTCTCACCTCCTTCTACACCCCACCGCCGTTAAGTTTATTTACCGGCACCCCCCCCAAAAAAAAATTAAAAGAAGGCTTGTTTCTTATGCTTAAAGAAGATTTCAAACACCAATGTTCACGTCTATTACCTTCAGTTTTGAGATATAAGTATCCCCATAACAATAATTTACTTTTTTCACTTCATTTCACACTACTCCCCCCCCCCCCTAAGTGAATTTTCCCGCAAAAAATACTTGTTTCTTTAATCGTAAAGGATCTTCTAAATACCAATTATCACGACTCTAACTTCATCAGTTTTTGATTTATGTGTCCTCTTGAAAGGAATTCAACTCCTTTACACTCCCGCCCTCCAAGATGGTTTCCACCCAAAACGCGTTTTTCTTTGTTTTTAAAGGAGATCCAAATACGAATTCTCACGTCTGTAACAACTTTAGTTTTTATTAGATGTATGTATTCTCATTCAATTAATTCAATTAATTTTTCAATTCTTTCAACACCCCCCCCCCCCTTCATTGGATTTTCCGAGAATACGTGTTTCTTTATTTTTAAAGCAGATTGCAAATATCAAATTTCACGTCTGTAACATCTTCATTTTTGAGATATCAGTAGCCTAATTAAAAGAATTCAACACCATTTTCAGTCACTTTTACCCCCCCCCCTCCCTCCACCCAAGTGGTATTTCCGAAAGCTAAAAATACACGTTTCTTTATGTTTAATAGAGATAAAAAATACCATTTTTCAC
Organism: Anabrus simplex; assembly: GCF_040414725.1. Lineage (NCBI taxonomy): Eukaryota > Metazoa > Arthropoda > Insecta > Orthoptera > Tettigoniidae > Anabrus > Anabrus simplex. The sequence continues at coordinate 921,578,332 of NC_090266.1, read as the reverse complement.
TTCTGTAACATGTTAAGTTTTTTGAGATAAACTGTAAAAATTCTCATTTTAAAATTTCACCCCTTTTGAGTTCCCCTTAAGTGGAGTTTCCAAACACAAATCACCTATGTTTCTTTAGATTTACAGGAGATTACAAACACCCACTTTTTACGTCTGTAACATTTTACGTTTCCAAGATATTCTGTAGATATAGTCTTTCAAAAATTCACCCAATTTGTCACTGCTGTTTAACCGCCATTAATTGGATTTTCCAAAACTAAAAAATACGTGTTTCTTTATTTTTAAAGGAGATCCCATATACAAATTTTCAGTTCTGTAATATCTTTCGTTTCTGAGATATATGTATCCTCATTAAAGGCATTCAACCCATTTTTCACCCTTTTACACCCCTCCTATTGGGATTTACAGGAAACAAAAAATACGTTTTCCTTTATTTTTAGAGGAGATTCTAACTACCAATGTTTACATCTGTAAATTTTAAAGTTTTAAGATGTATACACACTCATTTTAAAAAATTTACCCTCCCCCTTTTTACCCCCCAATATTTGGATTTTCCAAAAACGAAAAAATACATGTGTTTATTTATTTCTAAAGGAGATTCTAAATACCAATTTTCACATATATAACCTTTAAAAATTTTGAGATAGATACACACATTTTAAAATATTACTCCCTTTTCACCCCCCCCCCCTAAATTGGATTTTCCAGAAACAAAAAAATATGTGTTTCTTTATTTTTAACGGAGATCCCAAACACCAATTTTCAGGTCTGTAATATCTTCAGTTTCTGATATATAAGTAGCCTCATTAAAGGCATTCAACCACCTTTTAGCCCCTTTTCGCTCCTCCTATTGCGATTTTCCGAAAACAAAAAATACGTGTTCCTTTATTTTTAATGAAGGTTCTAAATACCAATTTTTACATCTGCAAACTTTAAAAGTTTGGAGATATAGATTCACTCATTTTAAAAATTCACCCCCTTTTCACCCTCCCATTAATTGGATTTTCCAAAAACAAAAAATTAAGTGTTTCTTTATTTTTAAAAGAGATCAAAAGTATCAATTTTCAGGTCTGTAATATCTTCAGTTTCTGAGATATAGGTACCGGTATCCTGATTAAAGGCATTCAACCCATTTTTCCCCATTTTCACCCTTTTTCATCCCTCCTATTGGGATTTTCTGAAAACAAAAAAATACGTGTTTCCTTATTTTTAAAGAAGATTCTAAATACCAATTTTTACATCTGTAAACTTTTAAAGTTTTGAGATATAGAGCAACTCATTTTAAAATTTCACCCCCGTTTTCACCCCCTTAGCGAAGGAATATCCAAAAATCCTCTCTTAGCGAGCACCAACGTCTTAATATGAATATATCCCCAAAACTTCATCTCTTTATGTCCAGTAGTTTTGGCTCGGCGATGATGAATCAGTCAGTCAGTCAGTCAGTCAATCAGGACAAGTTATTTTATATATATAGACTAGCAAGATACCCGTGCTTCGCTACGGTAATATACTGAAATTTATAATTGTTTTTGCTAATTGCTTTACGTCGCGCCGACACAGATAGGTCTTATGGCGACGATGGGACAGGGAAGGGCTGGGAGTGGGAAGGAAGCGGCCGTGGCCTTAATTAAGGTACAGCCCCAGCATTTGCCTGGTGTGAAAATGGGAAACCACGGAAAACCATTTTCAGGGCTGCCGACAGTGGGGTTCGTACCCACTATCTCCCGAATACTGGATATTGGCCGCTCTTAAGTGACTGCAGCTATCGAGCTCGGTAATTTATAATTGAATGCTTATCGTTTTATATACAACCCGCCGACATTCGTGATCTGACTCGTTTACTGAGAGATTACGGCAACGTTCCTCCCATTTTTCAATCTTTCTTTCCAGCAATCGATTTCGTATTTCCCGGGCTAGGTCCAGGTATTCCACCCGGTCAGTTGCGTTCCTAAATCTTAGCCATGCTTTCCTATAAGCATTTTTAATGTGGATCAAATCCTTGAGGAGATCCGGCGTGGTGTCCTCTTAGGTGCCTTGGCGGTACTAAACCGGCGGCCGGACTGCAATCGTAGTCATTACCCGTCCAAGACCCGTTTCCAGCACGGTCCGCACATGTTGACGACGGTCCAGGACATTATAATAATAATTATTATTATTATTATTATTATTAGGGTGGTTGAAATTAATTGAATTTAGGTATTATTATTGTTACGGAGCTTTCCGTGGTAGGTAGAGGTGAAAGAAGGTGCGGGTGTGAACGGGTCTCAAGCTACGAAAGTAAAATTAATTTAAAATTTAACAAGGTTATATTTTCTTTTCAAAATAAGGAAATAACAAGCATGGCAGGTACAAAGTAGCAAGTCAAAAGGGTAGTTACAATATTTACAGGATTTGGGCTTCGCGCCCTGACTTCACAATGCTTGGGCAATCAGCTCAGTTTTACCCCAAACACAAGTTTCAACAGAGGGGCAGAAAACCCCATTCATGCCTAGGAGCCCTTGCTCCAAATTACACCGAAAAGCCTCCACGAGGCATACAACACTCAATTTTCAAAAAGAGCCACTCGCTCTCAACTTTAAGCCTCTCAAAGGCCACACCAAACTCCACCTTCGAGTTGTCCTCACTGGACATAGACACAGGGGTAAAATACCCAACCTACTGAGGTCTATTAAATGAAAAGAAGGTTGATTACATGACCTCCAAAATAACAATTTGAGAGGAGGCGATCGGCACTCCTAATACACTTTGTTTTTAAAACCTAATTTGGCTCTTAGGCCACTGATGCAAGGGCTAATCCCATACTACGGAGGTGACTTTAGAAAAGAAACAAATTTACATAATGTTAAGGAAGAATAGGTTGAGAAAAAAGTTCACCTCAAAACAATATGAGTGGGAGATCGAGAGGGTTAAGCACTCTCTATCCCAATACGTAGTTTAAAAGGTAAAATAGATACCAGATTCTTTACATTTTTAAGGAAGGTTACATAACGGAAAAACTTCGGACCCGCCCCGAGAGTTAAACTGCTGAGCTAGCAAAGAAAGAAGTTATTAATTGGCCATTACCTTGTTGTTGACCGCTGCCGAAGAAAGAGGCGCTTCCCGCCCCCTGCAATGTACTTTACACACTGAAAGATGGAACAGAAGTGGCGCAGAGACCCTAAAATCAGCAGTTTATATACTCTCGCGGAAGGTTCTAGGCGTTAGGGGAATGAGAACACCCGCCCACAATCACTTTATTGGAGAATAAAGAGAAACCCCTACACAAGATGAAGAAGAAACACATTATTGGTGGAAAATTAAGTTAAGAAATTCGGGATTGGTTGAATACAAAACAAGGAGAAAGAGAGGGGTATACAGCCAACTTAAACCATAACAGAAGGAAATTTAACAAGAAACAAACTTTTGAAATAAAAATTTCTCCAAAGAACAGTTCTTTTTCTTCGCACTAGGGTGCACTATTGTAGTTCTTCAGTAGTGTCCTCTAGAAGAGAAAGTTCGCACTTCTTACTTCAAGCAAAACAAAAACACATCGAAAATGACACAGTTCTAAAATTCCGAAATTTACAGGTAGTGACATCTTCTGAGAAAGTAGAAAATTAATACCGTCAATAAAGTTCAGGTTTCCTCCAGCAGAGGAGTTTCAGCTGGCGCACCTTTTGAATTAGCGGCGTGGAGGTGTACCGCCCGGTACAGACCTCCCCCCCCCCCCAAATGTTCCTCCAGGGGTGACACATGAAATTTGTTTGAAAACTAGGTCCAAGTTTTGTTGTAGATGTGGAGATTAATTGCCGAAAAATTTATAAGATTTTCTTAATGTGGTTTGATTCAGTTTCAAAATTTTTGTTGTAACTGGAGAAGTAAAGTTTTTATGTTTGTAGAAGTTGAATTGAGAAGGAAAACTTTAGTTTTAAAATCGAGGAAAAAATTTTCTAAGTCCACCAGATTTTGTTGTTGAATTCCCAAGTGTAGTCATCTCTTATAGTAACTGTCCATGTAGTTGATGTTGTTTAAGTTGGATGGCCAGACCGGCCGTTGCAGCTTGCGTCCAGAGGAGGCCGCTCGGACCCCTCAAGTACCCTGAGATACCGCTCGCCCGCACAATGAGGGGAGCAGTGGTGTTGAAACACGCCGCGCCCGCGGTGAACATATACAGGCTGCGGGCAAATAGCAGGTCGTGCGCCGCACATCAGCCTTGGCCGGGAGGAGAGCTCCGGCTCGCCGTGCACATGTCGTCCTCGCTGGGGTCGAGGGGGCCCTTCCTCAAGCCCAGTCGCGGCACAGCGCCGCGCGGCTGCGGGGGCACTGAAACATTAAAGCTAGGCGGCAGAATATTGTTGGACCATCATCATTTTTTGAGGGCACAGGCTTGGTGGAGAGGTTGAGGGGCCAGCGGCGTGCAGATATCCATGGCATTTAATATAATCAAGCCACAGTGTGTATAGCAGGAGACGGGAGCGTGGTAATGGCCGTGGTAAGGACAGAATGGCAGTTTAACGGTGCGGGGAGGGTTTACAAAAATACTTACAGATGAAACTAAATTTTATAGAAGGGGCAGAAAAACCTTAAAGGTGAAACTCAAAAAAAATATAACCTTCATATTCCTTTCACGATTATATGAAGCAAGTTGACACAAAATTTACACTGGTTTCACCTGTGACAGGTGAACCCTAAATATCCTCTCGGTGGCTGGATTACTTAATAACAACGTAACCGGCGTAAGAAAATCGAGAATGACACATGGCCCATGAAACCTGGGGACAAGCTTGCCCGCGGGAACAAAATTCTTGACCATAACTTGGTCACCTACTTTCAAAGGGGTGGGTCTCCGTCCACGATCATACCTTTCCCTAACCTTTTCATGAGAGACTTTAAGATTGGCTTTAGCCTTCTTCCAAAGATCTTTAATGATGTCCAGATCTATTGTCTCGGGTAGAATGTCACTCAGAGACCAGAGGTTAGAGAGCGGTGTGTTGGGAACAAACTTGAACATCAAAGAGGCTGGAGTAAATTTATGTGATTCATGAACCGCCGAATTCAAAGCAAAAGCTAACCAATGCAGGGACGTATCCCACCTGGAATGATCTTCATGATGATAGGCAATAAGCGCGGACCTGAGATTACGGTTAACCCGTTCAGCCAGAGATGGTTGAGGGTAATAAGCAGAAGTAGTTACATGAGAGATGGACAAGTCGAAACAGAATTTACGAAAAAGATTAGATGTGAACGCCTTAGCATTATCAGACACAATATATTGGCACGGACCAAAAGAGGCAAAAATAGAATTTAAGCAAGTAATGGTAGACTGAGCGGTAGCCAGCTTAGTCGGAAATAACCAGGAAAATCTAGTAAAGCCGTCTACGCATACCAAGATAAACTTGTTAGCATTTCCCTTAGACTAGGGGAAGGGTCCTACATAATCAATATACAGGCGTTCCATGGGGCGCGACGCTTGATGAGAAGACAAAAGGCCTACCTTGGTGGACATGGTTGGTTTACTGAGCAAACAGGGTTTGCAAGCCTTCACTAGTTCACGGATTTCACCGTCCATACCTTTCCAGATGAACATTTCACGAATCTCCTCACGAGTTTTAAAGATTCCAAGATGCCCTCCTAATGGGGTCTCATGATAATACTTGAAGATCATTGGCACAAGAACAGCTGGAACGACAACTTTCATCATCTTATCATGCCTCGAGGGGCAACATAGAACACCATTCCTCAGAACATAAGGGACGACATGTTCCCCAGAAGAAAGGGTTTCCATTATCGGAGCCAGCGTCGGATCTTCACGTTGGTATTTCTCGATATCTCTAAAGAGCATGGGAACATCTGTTAAGATGGCATTAACATCAGATAGTATGGACTCGGAAGGTGATGAACTATCGACCGGTTCATGGGTCTCGACGTCGTTGGAAAACATACGGCTGAGTCCATCAGCAACA